>NC_070592.1:1152171-1449671 GCF_027409825.1 Scomber japonicus | reverse complement strand
TGCTTCCTGTCTGCTTGTTTCCTGTCTGCCTGTTTCCTGTGTCTGTTTCCTGTCTGCTTCCTGTCTGCTTTCCATATAAATATATCTTTATAAATATACAGCAACAACAAAATGTTTTATTATAAATGTTACTACTCACGTTTTATTTTGTAGTTAAAGTGTTTAAAGTCTATATTCTCCTGTTTGATATAACTTTAAGTTATTCTGTTATTAGTCGCTCCTGAATCACAAACACGTTGTTCTCTGAGCACGTTGAGATTAACGACATTAATAGTTTAATAAGAGCTTTAATAGGTAAAGACTTTAACAGGAAGTCCACCCAGCTGCTTCCTGTCAAGTAAACACACACACACTATTATATATTTTAATATTTCCATATTTATAGTTTATGGAGTTTTTAATGAGGGAGATTAGTTAAATGTCACTATAATGAACAACTGCACATTTATTTGTGTGTTTATTTTTATCTGCATGAGGGATTGCACTTTTTTATATTGCTTATTACACTTTATTGATCTTATTTATACTGTCAATGTTTTATTTATGTCTTAAATGTTCTTATGGCTCAGGGAGTGCTATCTACATTTAGTTATTATTGTTGTCTGGTAAATAAAGTTACTACACGTATAAATCTCAGGAACTTCTGCATATTGCACTTTTATATATTTATGCAGATTTATTTACACAAAGACCTAATTTACTGTATTTAGTATTTATACAGTTTACTACACTGTCAATTTGAATTTCTCCCAAAGGAGGATGAATACAGACACATCTCATCTTATCTTATCTTATCTTACCTTACCTTATAAGTGATTTTTTAAATAGACCCATATCAAATCTTTTATACAGTTTATGTATCAAACACAAATTATTGTTTAAATTCAAATATTTTACATGCATTTTAAAACTTGCTTGGAGGGGATCTTTAATTATAACAATGATTTAATAATAATACAAATATACTAAATAATAATAATAATACATTTCTAATAACATAACTAACAATGAGCTCCTTATAAGGTCAGCGGGCTGCGGCTGCGCCTTCATGACTGAGCACTTTAATGCATTTTCCCTCATTGACCTTATTGGTGGAGACGTCTGTCTGTCAAATAAACGCTCGCTTCCTATTGGTCAGACAGTGTTGGGTTTCCCGCCCCTGCCGTTGACCCCTCCTTCTCCTCGTGCCACCAGAAGCTTCCAGGCTTTGCTGTCCGGCGCGTGCTGCGAAAATGATGGGCCAGCAGGTTTTAGTGCTCAGTAAGTACAAAAAAAACATTTAAATATAAAGTTAAAGGTTGCAGGTTTAATGTGGAGGCGGAATATTACCGGGAGCGTCTCCGGTTTGAGCCGTTTACCGTCACGGTGCGGCCCGGGCTCGCGCTACACAAAGCGGGGACCGGCTCGTGGTACTGCACGCGCTAACGGGACCAACGGCTGGCTAACTGTTAGCATCTCTTAGCTCAACTCCTGTTTACTTACAATAGGGAGACGCTAGCTGGTGTTAGCATCTTTTAGCTCCCCTCCCCTTTACATACAATGGGGAAGAAGCTAGCCGGTGTTAGCGTCTTTAGCTAATCTCCCGTTTATTTAGACGTGATGCTAAGCTAAGCTAGCCTCGTTACTCAGCAGGATAAAGTGAAATTCTCATCATTATCAGACATTTATTAGGTAGTAATCAGCCGATCGATATAATAATAACCAGATGAATCTATTATATAAAAGGCAGGCTAGTTTCAGCTGTAATTATTATGTTTTATTGTCACATTAAAACCGATTAAATGATGATATTTGTGATTAATTGAGAGACTTCAGTGAGGGTGTGGCTGAGATGAAGATTATTATCATCAGTTATAACTTTAAATAATCTGACAGATGTTGATTATAAACACTGATTATGTTTAAACCTGCTGTCAGATCTGTGAACTCATCAATCTGTCAATAAAAGCTGAACAATAGAGATTAAATAAAGGAGTATAATAATGTCTTAAAGTTGGATTTTAGCCACAATGACATAAAAAAGACAATAGAGATTATAATTAAGTGTTTTCATCATGGTTTAGGTTGAGATTTTAGCTTTTACAGGCAGATAAAATAATCTTTTTCTTACTTTAAAATGTAGTAGATGTAGAATAAAAATGCACATTATACATACATTTAAAAAGAAGTAGAAGTCTTAATTTATCTTTCAGTCTGTATGTGGAGCAAATACAACAATCATTTTTGTGTTTAAGACAAAAAGAGCAAAAAAAAGAATCTTAATGTGTAAGTAACATAATAGATGTGACTGATTAAAGGTTATATTTAGTTTAAAGTTTATAAAAAGAAGAAAAATCAGTGAATTATAATGTTAGTCTGAGCCACGCCCACCTCAGGATTTAATTATTTAACTACACAGATTATTATATTAGTTACATCAGTTATTGTATGTTATAATCATTATAATCAGAGCTGCTATTAATCATGATTTCCATTATTAATTCATCTCATTACATTGTCTGTTAAAGGTGTGATAATAATGTGAATGAAAAACAGCAAAATATTCAGTTTATAAAGATCTGAGACTTTAAATATAAATTAAGTTCAATTATTTATTAATGTTGTGTTTTTAATAATTGGTTTAACAGACAGACGGGCAGCATCATGATCAGTATTGAAAGACTGAAGACACAGTGTAGAAATAATCTCAAAGTGATTTATTGATTATAGATTTCCAGGTTTGTGTTTGAGTTGTAACTTCCTGTCTGCTGCTCGTCTGTTTCCAGATCAGAACGTGAAGAGAGAGTCAGGACGTAAAGTTCAGACTGGAAACATCAACGCTGCCAAGGTGAGATCTTCACTCTGCTGCACAGAAACAGAAGAGTTCAGTTCAGTCTGCAGGTGTTTGAGATCCGTGATGTAGATAATAAAACATGAAGCTCAGCCTCATCTCTAACACTAACCCATCATCATGTTTCTATCAGAGACTCAAGTCATCCAGAAACAAACAGCCTCATTACAAACCTCAGTCTGAGCTAATATCTCTCTTTATTAACCCTGTTTAATATTATTATTATCATTATAATTATTATTATTGCTCATGTTTTAGGATTTATCGTCTTTACTTAAATGTTTTTATGCAGCTTATTTATTCTAATTGTGTCTAAACTCATCTCACCTGCCTCACTGTGTGTGTCTGTCTGTCTGTGTGTGTGTGTGTGTGTGTGTGTGTGTGTGTGTGTGTGTGTGTGTGTGTGTTCGTGTGCAGCTCTGACACACATTTTTCCTTCGGGACATTAAAGTGAATGTTTTGTGACGTTTGTGTTTCAGACCATCGCAGATGTGATCAGGACTTGCCTCGGCCCTCGGGCCATGATGAAGGTGAGACCGCTCCCCCGTCCAATCATAGCAGAGAAACACCACAGCCTTTATAATGACAGGATAATAACGTGTGTGTGTGTGTGTGTGTGTGTGTGTGTGTGTGTGTGTGTGTGTAGATGCTGCTGGACCCGATGGGAGGCATCGTGATGACCAACGATGGAAACGCCATCCTCAGAGAGGTCAGAGCTTCACTCAAGAGTTTTATATTTCACCTGTGTGTGTGTGTGTGTTGCTCTGCTAACATCCTCCCCGTCTCCATGGTAACAGATCCAGGTCCAGCATCCGGCTGCCAAGTCCATGATCGAGATCAGCCGCACGCAGGATGAAGAAGTCGGAGACGGGACGACGTCCGTCATCATCCTCGGTGAGAGAAGAGAGACGAGCTTTAAGAGACGATTCAGAGGAAATATAACATGCTGACTGACTCTGTGTGTGTGTGTTACTGTGTGTGTGTGTGTGTGTGTGTGTGTGTGTGTGTGATAGCTGGGGAGATGCTGTCTGTAGCCGAGCAGTTCTTGGAGCAGCAGATGCATCCCACCATCGTCATCAGCGCCTACAGACAGGCTCTGGAGGACATACTGGACACACTGAAGGAGATCAGGTACACACACACACACACACAGAGACACACACACACACACACGGGAACTAACACACACACACACACACACACGGGAACTAACACACACACACACACACACACACACACACGGGAACTAACAGACACACACACACACACACATAATCCAGCTGTAATGTGTAAAAACATCTGCAGCTCCCAGTGCAGGTGTATCCCGGTCTACCTGCAGCTCTGGATGTGAACATTTTAAAGCTCTTCATCTAAACATGAGGCTTTTTATTTAAATGTCTGTTTGAGCTCACAAATATAAATGTTAAATTATATTTTAGAAGCTTTCTGTGGTTTGATGTGATTGTGTTAAATCAGCTGTGATATCGTCTCCATCGTCTCCTGAGTCCAGTCTGGTCGTATCGAGCAGAGTCGTTATAATAAAGTAGAAACATGTTGCTCAGTGAAGCAGAACGATCCGACTTCAAAATGTACCAAAGTTTCTTCTTGGGGAGATTTAATTTAGTTTATTTAAAAAACAATAAAATAAATGTTCCTCTAAACCTTCTTCCTCCTCTTCTTCCTCCCCCCCCCCCCTCCTCCTTTTCTTCCTCCTCTCCCTCCTCTTCCTCTCCCTCCTCCTCCTCTTCTTCCTCCTCCTCTCCCTCCTCCTCCTGCTCCTCTTCCTTCTCTTCCTCCTCCTCCTGCTCCTCTTCCTTCTCTTCCTCCTCCTCCTCCCCCTCCTCCTTTTCTTCCTCCTCTCCCTCCTCCTCCTCCTCCTTCTTCTTCCTCCTCTTCTCCCTCCTCCTCTTCCTCAGCACCCCCGTGGACACAGAGGACCGCTCCATGATGTTGAAGATCGTTCACTCGGCCATCAACACGAAGGCTCTGAGTCGTTGGTCAGAGTTGGCGTGTGGGATCGCTCTGGACGCCGTTCGCACCGTCGAGCTGGAAGACGGCGGCCGCAAAGAGATCGACATCAAGAAGTACGCCAAAGTGGAGAAGGTACGGTACCCTAACCCCGCCTCCTCTGACATCACACCCCTCTGTGACATCACACACATAGACCCTAACCCCGCCTCCTCTGACATCACACCCCTCTGTGACATCACACACACAGACCCTAACCCCGCCTCCTCTGACATCACACCCCTCTGTGACATCACACACACAGACCCTAACCCCGCCTCCTCTGACATCACACCCCTCTGTGACATCACACACATAGACCCTAACCCTGCCCCTCTGACATCACACCCCTCTGTGCCCCTCTGACATCACACTCTGATCCTAACCCCGTCTCCTCTATGACATCACACACAGAACCTAACCCTCTATGACATCACACACACGGAACCTAACCTTCTATGACATCACACACAGAACCTAACCCTCTATGACATCACACACACGGACCCTAACCCTGCCCCTCTATGACATCACACACACACTGACTCTAGCCCCGCCCCTCTATGACATCACACACAGAACCTAACCCTCTATGACATCACACACACGGACCCTAACCCTGCCCCTCTATGACATCACACACGGAACCTAACCCTCTATGACATCACACACGGAACCTAACCCTCTGACATCACACACGGAACCTAACCCTCTGTGACATCACACACACACCCTAACCCCGCCCCTTTGTGACATCACACACACTGCTGCGCTGTGACTCCATGTCCCATCATGCCTCTGTGCTGCGTTCAGGTTCCAGGTGGGATCATCGAGGACTCGTGCGTGCTGAGAGGCGTCATGGTGAACAAAGACGTGACGCATCCGAGGATGAGACGCATGATCAAAGAGCCCAGGATCGTTCTGCTGGACTGTTCCCTGGAGTACAAGAAGGGGGAGAGCCAGGTACACACACACACACACACACACACTGTAACACACACACACACTGTAACACACGTATACACACACACAGCCAGGTACACACACATATATATATATATATATATACACACTGTAACACACACAGAGCCAGGTACACACACACACATATACACACTGTAACACACACGTTCTGCTGGACTGTTCCCTGGAGTACAAGCAGGGGGAGAGCCAGGTACACACACACTATAACCCACACACACACACACACTCTATAACACACACATATATGCACACTATAACACACACAGAGCCAGGTAATATACACACACACACACACACACTGTAACACACTCATATACACACTGTAACACACACAGAGCCAGGTACACACACATATACACACTGTAACACACACAGAGCCAGGTACACACACATATACACACTATAACACACACAGAGCCAGGTACACACACATATACACACTGTAACACACACAGAGCCAGGTACACACACATATACACACTATAACACACACAGAGCCAGGTACACACACATATACACACTGTAACACACACAGAGCCAGGTACACACACATATACACACTATAACACACACAGAGCCAGGTACACACACATATACACACTATAACACACACAGAGCCAGGTACACACACGCGTACATTCTGCTGTATGTCCTCCTAATGTGTTAAGTTACTGTATTAACTCTGTGTGTGTGTGTGTGTGTGTGTGTGTGTGTGTGTGTGTGTGTGTGTGTGTGTGTGTGTGTGTCAGACGGACATTGAGATCAGTAAGGAGGAAGACTTTGCCAGGATCCTGCAGATGGAGGAAGAATACATCCAGCAGATCTGTGAAGACATCATCCGCCTGAAGCCAGACCTGGTGTTCACTGAGAAGGGCATCTCAGGTACACACACACACACACACACACACACACACGCACACACACGCACACACACACACACAATATACACACTATATACACATATAAAACACTACACATACAGTAACTCTCTCTCTCTCTCTCTCTCTCTCTCTCTCTCTCTGTCTCTCTCTGTCTGTCTCTCTCTCTGTCTCTCTCTCTGTCTCTCTCTCTGTCTCTCTCTCTCTCTCTGTCTCTCTCTCTCTCTCTGTCTCTCTCTCTCTCTCTGTGTCTCTCTCTCTGTCTCTCTCTCTCTCTCTCTGTCGCTCTCTCTCTCTCTCTCTCTGTCTCTCTCTCTCTCTCTGTCTCTCTGTCGCTCTCTCTCTCTCTGTCGCTCTCTCTCTCTCTCTCTCTCTCTCTCTCTGTGTCTCTCTCTCTGTCTCTCTCTCTCTCTCTCTCTCTCTCTCTCTCTCTCTCTCTCTCTCTCTCTCTCTCTCTCTCTCTCTCTCTCTCTCTCTCTCAGACTTGGCTCAGCATTACTTGGTGAAGGCGAACATCACAGCGATCCGCAGAGTGAGGAAGACCGACAACAACCGCATCGCCAGGTAAGCTCACCTCATGCCCCGCCCCCCCTGTGCAGCAGCCAATCAGCAGGCAGCAGGTTGTGATGTCACCGCTCTGTGTGTGTGTGTGTGCAGGGCGTGCGGCGCTCGGATCGCCAGCCGGACCGACGAGCTGCGTGAGGAAGACGTGGGAACGGGAGCCGGCCTGTTCGAGGTGAAGAAGATCGGAGACGAGTACTTCACCTTCGTCACCGAGTGCAAAGATCCCAAAGCCTGCACCATCCTGCTGAGAGGAGCCAGCAAGGAGATCCTGGCTGTGAGCTCATTACTCATTACTCCTCCCTCCTCCTCTACCTCTATCTCTCCTCCTTCTCCTCTTCTTCCTCCTCTTCCTCTATCTCTCCTCCTTCTCCTCTTCCTCCTCCTCCTCCTCTTCCTCCTCCTCCTGGCTGTGAGCTCATTATTCATTACTCATTCTCCTTCTCCTCTTCCTCTATCTCTCCTCCTTCTTCTCCTCTTCCTCTATCTCTCCTCCTTCTCCTCTTCCTCCTCTTCTCCCTCCTTCTCCTCTTCCTCCTCCTGGCTGTGAGCTCATCATTGATTACTGATCGATTTAAACCTGTGAGGCGTTCAGGGCCCGTCTGTGCTGTGTGTAAATCTGTCCCTCTCCCTCCTCTCCCTCCTCTTCCTCCTTTTCCTCCTCTTCCTCCTTTTCCTCCTCTTCTTCCTCTTGCTCTTCTTTTTCCTTCCTCCTCCTCCCTCCTCCTATCCCCTCCTCTTCTTCCTCCTTCTCCTCTTTCTCTTCCTCCTTCTCTCCTCTTCTCCCTCTTCCTGGCTGTGAGCTGATTATTGATTACCGCTCGATTTTAACCCTGTGATGTGTGTGAATCTGAGCTCTGTGTGCAGGAGGTGGATAGGAACCACCTCCTTCTCTTCCTCCTTCTCTCCTCCTTCTCCCTCTTCCTCCTTTTCTTCTCCTCCTTTCTCTTCTCCCTCCTCCTCATTTCTTCCTCCTCCTCTTCCTCCTCCTTCTTCTCTTCCCCTCTTCCTCCTCCTTCTCTCCCTCCTTCTCTCCTCCTCTTCTTCCTCCTCTCCCTCTTCTTCCTCCTTCTTCTCATCATCCTCCTCTTCCTCCTTCTCCTCTTCCTCCTCTTCTTCCTCCTTCTCTTCTCCCTCTTCCTCCTTCCTCCTCTTCTCCTTCTCTCCTCCTCTTCCTCAGCAGCTCATTATTGATTACCCATCGATTTTAACCCTGTGAGGCGTTCAGGGCCCGTGTGCTCTGTGTGTGAATCTGAGCTCTGTGTGCAGGAGGTGGAGAGGAACCTGCAGGACGCCATGCAGGTGTGCCGTAACGTGCTGCTGGATCCCTTCCTGTTGCCGGGCGGCGGTGCCACGGAGATGGCGGTGTCGAAGCGTCTGACGGAGCGTTCTCGTTCCATCACCGGCGTGGAACAGTGGCCGTACCGCGCCGTGGCCCAGGCCCTCGAGGTCATCCCCAGAACCCTGATCCAGAACTGTGGAGCCTCCACCATCAGAGTGCTGACATCACTCAGGGTAAACTTTATTTATAACATCAGAGTTACAGAGCTTCTTTTATAATGTGTCTAACTGTCTATGATCAGTGATTGATTGATTGGTCTGTATATGATCAGTGATTGATTGATCGGTCTGTATATGATCAGTGATTGATTGATCTGGTCTGGTCTGATCTTTCTGAAGGCCAAACACATCCAGGAGAACAGTGTGAACTGGGGAGTAGACGGTGAGTCCGGTTCTCTGTCAGACATGAACACTCTGGGGATCTGGGAGCCGCTGGCAGTCAAAGCTCAGACCTACAAGACCGCTGTGGAGGTGAGAACCGTTCTCTGACGTTCTAATAGATAAAGTTCTCATACTGTGATGTTCTGTTGGTTCTCACTGTGACTCTCCGGTTCCTCAGACGGCCATCTTGTTGCTGCGTATCGATGACATCGTCTCTGGTCACAAGAAGAAAGACAAAGACGAGCAGATGGGAGGACAAGGAGCCGAGTAGAACCGCAAGGAACCAAGAAACCCACATCAGAGTCACTCCGTCACTGAGTGTGTGTGTGTGTGTGTGTATGTGTATGTAAGTGTGTGTATGTGCATGTATGTGTATGTAAGTGTGTGTGTGTGTGTGTGTGGGGACCAGACGACTCACTGAAACTTAAAATCGGTCAATAAACGTAAAGTTAGAAACAAGTTTGTGTCTGATTTGATTTTTTCTTCCTGTTGAAACATTAAGTTACCTTCAGCTGACTGAGAGGAAGAGATTCAGACTGATGGTTAGTAGGATGGATAGGTAGGTAGGTAGGTAGATGGATAGATAGATGGATGGATGGATGGATAGTAGGATAGGAAGAAATAAACTAAGGCAAAAGATTTAACTGATAAACATCAAATAAAACATCTGGATTTAAATGTGCTATAACTTTGTTTGATTATAAATTATTAGTTTGATATATAAATCTAATAAACACATTAAAGTCTGTAAAGTCAGAATAAATATGTGTTCTGAGTTTGACATACCACAGAAAAGTGTGTTGTTAACCACCCTGCCAAATTTGAATGATTAAAAAAAATCACCAAATATATGAAATTAGGCTTCAAAGTTTCTCTTCTACCAAACACTGTGGGCGTGGCCACCGAGTCCGCTGAAGCCCCGCCCCCTACTAAGTGTCACCTGTCAATCAAAGTCACCACCTCTACCGGAAACATGGACGCTACGTCTGAGAGCTTTCTGCTGCTAACTCAGCTGCTAGCTCGGTGGTTAGCTCAGCGGCTAACTCAGCTAACTAGCTAACTGTAGACTGTAGTAGTAGTAGTGCTAACTCAGCTAACTGGCTAACTGTAGACTGTAGTAGTAGTAGTGCTAACTCAGCTAACTGGCTAACTGTAGACTGTAGTAGTAGTAGTGCTAACTCAGCTAACTGGCTAACTGTAGACTGTAGTAGTAGTAGTGTGTGCTGAATGTATTTATACCTCTACAGCAGCAGGGGCGGGTTTATGCTAATCACTAAATCCTGAACACAAAAAATATATTAAATTAAACTTTATAGAAAACAAAGAAAATAAATAAACTTTGGTTTGAACTGTTGTTTTTCTTGGCTTCTGATTGGCTGATTACTTTATTGATGTTTAAAGTTATACTGAGTTTTATATTTTCATTTAATTTATAATTGTATCCTTTATGTCCTTTTTGTTAGTGTTAATAAAGATTAGTTATTAAAAAAAACTCAGAGTGGGTGGGGCTTCTGCGCGGTCATGTGACATATGGAGGCGCGGTCATGTGACATATGGAGGCGCGGTCATGTGACATATGGGGCGCGGTCATGTGACCGGCGCTCAGTCACAACAACAATGATGGCGGCGGTGAAGACGAGCAGCCGCAGAGTTTCTTCTCTCTTCTTTCTGTTTTCTGTCTTTAGTTTGAGTCAAAGTTTGTTTAACGGAGGAGAAACTTTCAAGAGGAAGGTGAGAAAAGATAAAAGATCATCAGTTTATATTTAATAAGATCGAGCTGAAAACAGCAGACTGAAAGAGGAAGTGAAAGTGTTTATTTCACTGATTTCATTTTAATGTTTTACTTTTTAACATTTAAATACATTGTAGTTAAAGTATTACAGTAAAAGTACTGCAGTATTATAGTGATGTAGTATGCAGTATTACAGTAAAAGTACTGCAGTATTATAGTGATGTAGTATGCAGTATTATAGTAAAAGTACTGCAGTATTATAGTGATGTAGTATGCAGTATTACAGTAAAAGTACTGCAGTATTATAGTGATGTAGTATGTAGTATTACAGTAAAAGTACTGCAGTATTATAGTGATGTAGTATGCAGTATTACAGTAAAAGTAGTGATATATTATTATATGACATCATTAGATTATTAATAGCATCAGCTACTTTATATACAGTTAGCTAGTTTATACTACTTTATATACAGTTAGCTAGTTTACACTACTTTATATACAGTTAGCTAGTTTATACTACTTTATATACAGTTAGCTAGTTTATACTACTTTATATACAGTTAGCTAGTTTATACTACTTTATATACAGTTAGCTAGTTTATACTACTTTATATACAGTTAGCTAGTTTACGCTACTTTATATACGGTTAGCTAGTTTATACTACTTTATATACAGTTAGCTAGTTTACACTACTTTATATACAGTTAGCTAGTTTATACTACTTTATATACAGTTAGCTAGTTTACACTACTTTATATACAGTTAGCTAGTTTATACTACTTTATATACAGTTAGCTAGTTTACACTACTTTATATACAGTTAGCTAGTTTATACTACTTTATATACAGTTAGCTAGTTTACACTACTTTATATACAGTTAGCTAGTTTACACTACTTTATATACAGTTGGCTAGTTTACACAGTTAGCTAGTTTATACTACTTTATATACAGTTAGCTAGTTTATACTACTTTATATACAGTTAGCTAGTTTACACTACTTTATATACAGTTAACTAGTTTATACTACTTTATATACAGTTAGCTAGTTTATACTACTTTATATACAGTTAGCTAGTTTATACTACTTTATATACAGTTAGCTAGTTTACACTACTTTATATACAGTTAGCTAGTTTATACTACTTTATATACAGTTAGCTAGTTTATACTACTTTATATACAGTTAGCTAGTTTATACTACTTTATATACAGTTAGCTAGTTTACACTACTTTATATACAGTTAGCTAGTTTATACTACTTTATATACAGTTAGCTAGTTTACACTACTTTATATACAGTTAGCTAGTTTATACTACTTTATATACAGTTAGCTAGTTTATACTACTTTATATACAGTTAGCTAGTTTACACTACTTTATATACAGTTAACTAGTTTATACTACTTTATATACAGTTAGCTAGTTTATACTACTTTATATACAGTTAGCTAGTTTATACTACTTTATATACAGTTAGCTAGTTTACACTACTTTATATACAGTTAGCTAGTTTATACTACTTTATATACAGTTAGCTAGTTTATACTACTTTATATACAGTTAGCTAGTTTACACTACTTTATATACAGTTAGCTAGTTTACACTACTTTATATACAGTTAGCTAGTTTATACTACTTTATATACAGTTAGCTAGTTTATACTACTTTATATACAGTTAGCTAGTTTATACTACTTTATATACAGTTAGCTAGTTTATACTACTTTATATACAGTTAGCTAGTTTACACTACTTTATATACAGTTAGCTAGTTTATACTACTTTATATACAGTTAGCTAGTTTATACTACTTTATATACAGTTAGCTAGTTTACACTACTTTATATACAGTTAGCTAGTTTAGTCCAGTGGTTCCCAACCTAGGGGTGGGGCCCCTCCAAAGGGTCAGCAGATAAATGTGAGGGCTGCTGAGATGATTAATGAAAGAAGAAAAAACAAAGTTCTGATACACAAATGTGTTTTCAGTTTTTGGACTTTTTCTGTAATCTTTGATTTTTGCTGAAATATTAGATCATCTGAAATGTGACCTGACTATCAGTGCGAGTAATGAATAATTTGTTCACCCATCGTCTCTTCTTCTGCTCTCAGTTGTCGGTAGTGTTGAACCCCGGCAGAGTGTCGCCTCCTGGTGGTGACCTGCTGCATGTGAGAGCCGTGGGAGACAACGACACGCTGCACTACCTGTTCTGCAGCCAGGGGGCGCCGACGCTGCTGCTGGTCCACACCAACACCACCACGTCTGATGTCAAGGTGTGTGTGTGTGTGTGTGTGTGTGTGTGTGTGTGTGTGTGTGTGTGTGTGTGTGTGTCATCACATTTTCACAGATCAGCTGATTCAGCGACTCGTTACTTCAGTTTATGTTTTTGTTTTTGTGAGCAGCTGAAAGTGTAAAACTCACAATGTGTGTTCATTAATCCTCCTGTTGTCTTCGAGTCAAGGAAGGAAGGATGGAGGGAAGGGAGGGAGGAAGGAAGGAAGGAAGAATGGATGGAAGGGAGGGAGGAAGGAAGGAAGGAAGTGAGGAAAGAAGGAAGGAGGGAAGGAAGGAAGGGGGAAGGCGGAAGGAAGGAAGGGAGGAAGAAGGAAGAAAGAACAGAGGAAAGATGGAAGGACAGAGGAAAGAAGGAAGGGAGGAAAGAAGGAAGGTAGGTAGGAAGGAAGGAGAGAAAGAAAGGGGGAAGGAAGGTAGGAGGGAGGAAGGAACAGTTGTTCCACAGCTGTGGAAATTATTAGACAGAAAAATGTCACAGATGAATCAGGATATAGGTTATAAAGTGTTTTTATTTCTCCTGCTGTAGTATTTTAGTTTTCGTTTCTGCAGGTTTGGACTCTCTGAACTCGTCTGCTTTCGGTTCTCGTTCCTGTTCTGACGTTCTCCGTGTTCTCTTCCTCTCAGGTGGACTGGGATAAGTTCCTGCAACGTAATGTCAGTGGCAGCCTGAAGGTGGAGCCGGAGAGCAGCATCGTGTACAGCAAGGCCGTCGTCGTCAGCAGGGTCAGTCCACCTTAAATCAAACTGTCAGTCCACCTTAAATCAAACTGTCAGTCCACCTTAAATCAAAATGTGTCAGTCCACCTTAAATCAAACTGTCAGTCCACCTTAAATCAAAATGTGTCAGTCCACCTTAAATCAGATAAACATCTATGATCCACTTAATAATGGATAATGGAAAATTGTGGTTTATGTTTCTGACTTCTGCTGTGTGTGTGTGTGTGTGTGTGTGTGTGTGTGTGTGTGTGTGTGTGTGTGTGTGTGTGTGTGTGTGTGTGTGTGTGTGTGTGTGTGTGTGTGTGTGTGTCTCTCTGTCTGTGTTTGTGTGTGTGTCTCTTTGTGTGTGTGTCTGTGTGTGTGTGTGTCTCTGTGTCTGTGTGTGTGTGTGTCTCTGTGTGTGTGTGTGTGTGTGTGTGTGTGTCTCTGTGTGTGTGTGTCTATGTGTCTGTGTGTGTGTGTGTGTGTGGTTGTGTGTCTCTGTGTGTGTGTGTGTGTGTGTGTGTGTGTGTGTGTGTGTCTGTGTGTGTGTGTGTGTGTGGTTGTGTGTCTCTGTGTCTCTGTGTGTGTGTGTGTGTGTGTGTGTCTCTGTGTGTGTGTGTGTGTGTGTGTGTGTGTCTCTGTGTGTGTGTGTGTGTGTGTGTGTGTGTGTGTGTGTGTGTGTGTGTGTGTGTGCGTGTGTGTGCGTGTGTGCGTGTGTGTGTGTGTGTGTGTGTGTGTCTTTGTCTGTGTGTGTGTGTGTGTGTGTCTGTGTGTGTCTGTGTGTGCGTCTCTTTGTGTGTGTGTGTGTGTGTGTGTGTGTGTGTGTGTGGTTGTGTGTCTCTGTGTCTCTGTGTGTGTGTGTGTGTGTGTGTGTGTAGTTGTTAGAGTACAACGACGTTAACGACACGGCCGAGGCGACCTCTGACCTCTTCCCTCCGTACGACCTTCAGAACGTCAGCTGGTCTGGTATGAACCTATCAGGATCCAGCGCTGTGCTCTGTAGCTCCGCCCTCAGCAACGGCTCGCTGTGCCTGCAGGTTGGTCTCCATGGCAACCGCTGACATCATCAGCCTGTCAGTAATCAATAAAGCTTATTGATCTTCTGTGTTTTCCCCGCAGCTGTCGGTGTTTGATGCGGAGGGGCGGGACCAGCCGTGGCCCCGCCTTCTGCACACAGGAAACTCCTCCCAGCTCGCCGTGTGGTTGGACGGCGTGTTGCCGCGGGCGACCAGATCCAGGTTCCTATTGGAGCTGCAGGCGGTGGGCGGAGCTAATCCTCTGAACAGCGTGGAGGTCAAAAGGTCCATCGACGACGAATACTCACCGTCAATATTCCAGGTGAACGATCAGAGTAACGATCAATAATCAGATTAACGATCAATAATCAGATTAACGATCAATAATTAGATTAACGATCAATAATTAGATTAACGATCAATAATCAGATTAACGATCAATAATTAGATTAACGATCAATAATCAGATTAACGATCAATAATCAGATTAACGATCAATAATCAGATTAGCGATCAATAATCAGATACAGCGTCTCAGTATGTTGACCTCTGACCTCTGACCCTCAGGTGTCTCAGTGGCTGTCTAACAGTTCGGAGGTCGGCGGGTTCGTGCAGTGGCGGCCGGTCGCTTACCGCCGCTCGTCTCCGGCTCTCGAGGACGTGACGCCGTGCCGTCACTCATCGCCGCGGAGACAGAGCGACGAGGCGGCGGTGTCGGCGGCGTCGGGTCTGATCAAAGCGTTCTACGATGAACCGGAAACATTCGCACTGAACATCAGCTTCGGACTTTCTGGAGAACCGTTCTACAACAGCACCCGGTTCCTCCGCTGGTGGGTTTAACTACACCTCCCATGATTGCCTTGTTTTAGAGAACTACACCTCCCACGATTCCCTCCTTTTAGAGGACTACACCTCCCACAACTCTCTCGTTTTAGAGAACTACACCTCCCATGAGTCCCTCGTTTTAGAGAACCACACCTCCCATGATTCTCTTATTTTAAAGAACTACACCTCCCATAATTCTCTTGTTTTAAAGAACTACACCTCCCACGATTCCCTTGTTTTAAAGAACTACACCTCCCACGAGTCCCTCCTTTTAGAGGACTACACCTCCCATGATTCTCTTGTTTTAAAGAACTACACCTCCCACGAGTCCCTCGTTTTTAAAGAACTACACCTCCCACGATTCCTTTGTTTTAGAGAACTACACCTCCCATGATTTCCTTGTTTTAAAGAACTACACCTCCCATGATTTCCTTGTTTTAAAGAACTACACCTCCCACGATTCCCTTGTTTTAGAGAACTACACCTCCCATGATTTCCTTGTTTTAAAGAACTACACCTCCCACGATTCCTTTGTTTTAAAGAACTACACCTCCCACGATTCCCTTGTTTTAGAGAACTACACCTCTCATGATTCCCTTGTTTTAGAGAACTACACCTCTCATGATTCCCTTGTTTTAGAGAACTACACCTCCCACGATTCCCTTGTTCTAAAGAACTACACCTCCCACTCAGTTCTGATAGCTGATCATTATGATTATTGATTATTGGTTTTAGCTAAAGTGTTGTCTTCCTGTTCAGGACGGTGCTGGTGGGCGTCGGCGAACCCCCCATGGACACCTTCTCGCCGCTTGTCCTCGCCATCATGGCGGTCGGTTTGGGAACTCCCATGATCCTCCTGCTGCTGGGCGGAGTCTACGTGTGCATCAAGAAGAGGGCGGCGGCCTCGTCGACGGGCTACGATCCAATCAACTGACGGCTGAGTCTCGACCGGCCAATCAGAAGACAGAGACAGTTTTTTAACTCACTAGTTGATGGACAGGTGACGTCCCGCCTACGACGCTCCTGTCAGCCAATCAGAACCCACCAAACTTTTTACCGGTTGTTTTTGAAGGTCAGAAAGCTGCTGATTGGAAGAATTCAAACTTTTAAAAATGCAGCCGCAAAGATGAAACTAAAAATGTTGTTTTTAGAAAAACTGAGTTGTTCGTTATTAATAATCATCGGTGGCGGTTTCACACTTTAAAAATATGTTTGAGGCGTTCAGGGACTCGATATACTGTTGGAAATATTGTTTTGTTCTTAAACATCAGGAAGCTTTTTGTGTTATTCTCAAACTCAATAAAAGTTGTTTTATTTTAATAATTAAAATGTTTGTGATTAAACAGATTTTTACTCTGAACTTTTGTTTCATCGGACTCGTTACATCACATGACGGCGAGCTGTCCTTCACTTCCCATGATTCCTTTCACTGTAAAGAACTACAAACATGTCACCTGATGGGAGTCAGTTTATTCTTTAAGCTCAGAAATAAAAATCAAGTTTTTATCTCTTAAAGTTTCCGTTTTTAACAAATTTTATTCTGGCTCAGTTTTTATTTTTAATCTGAAACAGAAAAAAAAAAAAAAAAAAAAAAAAACATATTTACAGAATCCAACCTGGTGCTGCGTTCACTGACACTCAGACATTTAACTATCAGCTGCTGAACCGATGATGACGTAATACTTGTTTAGTTTAGGCCGTCCAATCAGGTGAAGGCAGAGTTCATGCAGTTCACCTCTGAGCTGTTTCAATTTTTAAGTTTTCCTTCAAAAATCACATTTCAACGAGTTAAAATCTAAACTTTTTAAAACGTGTTAAAAAAAAAAAACTTTAAACTTTAAAGATAAAAAAAACCTTCAGTTCAGTTTTTAGTGATTTAATTAATTTTCAAACATGACGTCACCTTCAGGTTTAAAATCTCTTCCGATCAATCAGCTGATCACATTATTGATTATTGACGGAGAAATTAAATTCTGGATGAAGGAAAATAAAAAAAGTGAAATCAGCTCAGCGTCTCTTCTTCTTCTTCTTCTTAAATAAAATTCATAATGAAAAGAAACAAACAGTTGAGTCGTCTGCAGGTTCTTCAGTCCTGTTTCCTGCTGGAGCTCAGAGTCCACATCATCACATTTAAACTGTGTGATGTTTAAATACTGCTCTATAAACCGGTCCTTGTTCCGGTCCTGGTTCAGGTCCCGGTCCCCCTAGATGGACTCGATCTGGCGCCGGACCTTCTCGGAGGCGAGCCGGTCGAGCCAGCGCTGCCGGATCACCACGAGCACCGCGAAGAACGCCGTTAGAGCCAACATGGCCGCCTCAAACTTCCAGAAGAGATGCTCCTCCATCACTGTGGAGCGGCAGCTGCAGGAAGTTACAAAATAAAAGCATCGATATGAAAAACTTAATAAAACTTATAAAAACTAGAATAATTTGATGATTCTCAGTCATGAGGAGTCTGATTGACTGACGGTGCGTTCAGGGCAGTCAGTAAATCAGACGCTCCTCGTCAGTTCTTCACCTCTTGTATTCTTCTTTGCTGGTTTTGGTGCAGTTTATTTTCTCCACGTATCCCGTCTGTGTGCAAGCTAGCCACGACTTCTGAAACACACACACACAATTATCACTGTGACCATCAACACACACACACACACACACAATTATCACTTCAACACACACACACACACACACACACACACACACACACACACACACACACACACACACACACACACACACACACACACACACACACACACACACACACACACACCGTCTGGAAGGAGCTGCACTGGAAACACTCGAGCGTCACCACAAACTCCTCCAGCAGCCAGCAGGGGGCGACGACAGCTGCTGCAACAACAAACAGGTCAAAGGTCAGACTGATTGTTCCGATGGAGAACCTGACGTTCTAACAGAGTCCGGTAGAGTCTCAGTACCTGTGGTCTTCTCTTCACTCAGCAGAGCCGCTCCGAACACTCTGAAACACAAACAGAACACATCAGAACAGGTTCTCTTTTAGCTCCAGTTTGGTTCTCCACCAACAACCAGAGAACATTCTCTTTGGTTCTGTAGCTGCTAGATGTTCTTCACTTAGTACATCTGCTGTGTGAAGGACTAATAACAGGACAACTAGAACCAAGGGACCATTGGATCTACATAAAGGACTACTAGAACCCTCTAGAACTACCTAAAGGACTACTAGAACCCTCTAGAACTACCTAAAGGACTACTAGAACCCTCTAGAACTACCTAAAGGACTAATAAAACCCTCTACAGGAGTGATAGAACCCTGTACAGGACTACTAGAAAAGTCCAAATGATCACTAGAACCACCCAAACGAAGACACCTGACACCTAGCAACGCCTGAAGAACCATTAGAAAGTCCTGAATGACTAATTAAACCCTCTGAAGGATGACTAGAACCAAGGGAGCCTTAGAACTACATAAACTACTACTAGAACTACCTAAAGGACTGCTAGAACCCTCTACGGGACTACTAGAATAGCCCAAATGATCAATAGAACCACCCAAAGAACAACTAGAAACTAAAGGACTGTTAGAAAGTTCTAAATGACAAATAAAACCCTCTAAAAGGACTAGAACCAAGGGATCATTAGAACTACATATAGGTCTACTAGAACTACTAGAACCCTCTACAGGACGACTAGCATAGTCCAAAGGATCAATAGAACCACCAAAAGAACAACTAGAAAGTAAAAGGACTATTAGAAAGTTGACAAATAAAATGACAAATAAAACCTTTTAAAGGCCTAGAACCAAGGGACCATTAGAACTACATATAGGTCTACTAGAACTACCTAAAGGACTACTAGAACCATCTACAGGACTACTAGAACCCTCTACAGGACTACTCGAGGACGACTGATCCCCGCTGATTACTACAACCTCCTACCTGAGAACCTGAGAACCTGAGAACCTGAGGAGCTGAAGCCACGTCACTGACCTGAGGGACACGAGGCCCCAGAAGAGAGCGTGCAGGGCGAGGATACGAGGCCGACAGCAGGCCACCGGGATCCGACAGTCGCTCTCCATCAGCCTGCTCCTCCACCAGGACGCCACGGCAGCCACCGTCTCTGTCCGTCCGACCGTCTACCCGTCTCTCTCTCTCTCTCTTTCTGTCTCTCTGTCCGACCAACCGTCTCTCTCTCTCTCTCTTTCTCTCTCTCTGTATGACCAACCGTCTCTCTCTCTGTCTCTCTGCCCGTCTCTGTCTGCGTCTCTCTACCCGTCTGTCTCTCTGATCGTCAGTCTGTGTTTCTGTCTGCGTCTCTGTCTCCGTCCGTCTGTCTCTTCTTTACATGATCTAACTCAACTGTGTCGGTTTAAAGTCTCAAAGCTGCCGAAACCTGAAAGATAAAACAGAACAAATCAATCAATCAATCAATCAATCAATCAATCAATCAGACTCTGATCAATAACAGCTCGACTCACTGTGTGTTCAGAGTTTTTATCAAGGTTCTTTCTTTGGCTTTGATTTGATTGTTACAGTTTTAAACATCCTTTAATTTTCTTTATTTTGCAGTTTATCTAAAGTTTGTTGTCATTTCTGTTTTATGTTTCACTGCCTGTATTTTATTTTATTTTATTATGTTCAAAGTAAAATAAGCTCAACCAGTCAGGGGAAGAACCCTCAGAACCAGACTCAGAGTGGGAGAACATCTGCCTCGACCGGTTGGAGTAGAGAGGAGAGAGGAAGGAGAGGAGAGAGAGGAAGGAGATGAGGAGAGGAAGGAGAGGAGAGAGGAAGGAGAGGAGAGAGAGGAAGGAGAGGAGAGAGAGGAAGGAGAGGAGAGAGAGAGGAAAGAGGAGAGAGAGAGAGAGGAAGGAGAGAGAGAGAGGAAGGAGAGGAGAGGAGAGAGAGGAAGAGAGGAGAGAGAGGAAGGAGAGGAGAGAGAGGAAGGAGAGGAGAGAGAGGAAGGAGAGGAGAGAGAGGAGAGAGAGAGAGAGAGAGAGAGAGAGAGAGAGAGAGAGAGAGAGAGAGAGAGAGAGGAGAGAGAGGAAGGAGAGGAGAGGAGAGGAAGGAGAGGAGAGAGAGAGAGAGAGAGAGGAGAGAGAGGAAGGAGAGGAGAGGAGAGGAAGGAGAGGAGAGAGAGAGAGAGAGGAAGGAGAGCGAGGAAGGAGAAGCACATTGAAGGTCCAGGACTGGAATCTGTCACACTGACTTCTGAACTTTACTTTCTTATCAACACAATTTTTCTTTTTCTAGTTCTCAATTATTTGTACGATCTTTATTAAACATTTATTAAACGTTACATGTTCTGATAAACACCAAATTCAAGTACTTGTATCATCGTTTGCTTTACTTATGATAATATTTTTTCTGTCTTAACAAAAACAACAAAAACGGAGCCAAATGTTCACATCGTAAATTTGTAAAAACACTTTATTACACATTTATATTAGCCTGACTTTCCCTACTGTGACTCCACATACTGTAGAGATGACTGTCAGCGCTCACAACATATTTACACAATGAGATTATTGATGATTAATCATCAGTAATGAGATTATAATGACAAAGTGGGTAAAAGGTAAATAACAGATCAGCTAAAACAGTTTGATAAGTTACATCATTTCACTTTAATGCAGCATTAAACCAGGAAAAGACTCTTCTGCTGTATCACCATATATGATACCAGGTTTTATATGAGAGTTAAATAATAAAGCTAAACTTCTTTTGGAAACATGTGTGTAACTCTTTATACATGTATAGTGTCTTGTTATTGTGTTTTATTGATGTTATTATCTTATTATAATGAACTGTATACTGTTTCCATAGTAACGGAGTATTAAACAGTAAAAGCATCGTGTTGACTTCTTGTTGCTCAGAGTTTATTTCTAATGTTTTAACTCAGTGAAACTTTCAAAACAAAGACCTCAGTTAGCAGAGCAGCTAACGAAGCTAACCGCTAACTGCTGTTATTCCTCCACTAAAGCAGCAGGAGACTCAGCGAGTAGTTAGAGTTAAGAGTCAGAGAGGAGTTCATGTTTAATATTATATAACTTTATATCTAACAGTGTTTGTGTTACTCAGCTGTCTGCGTGCTAATGCTAACAGCTAGCCTGCTGTCGCTGTTTATACCCGCAGCTACATGCTAACCTTAGCTTAGCTTAGCGTCGCCGGGTCTGAACACTTACCGGAACCCGCTGGAACAACCGTCATCTTCACACCGAACCGGGAACCGGAGAAGAGAAACACACTGTCCCCAAAAACACAACCATTTAAGCCGTTCACCGGACTCTGTGATGTAACCTACCGGATGTAGCCGGATGTTACCGGAACAACCCGAACACCGACGAGCTGGTGTCAAATTACACAGGTAACACTTCCGGGGGGAACCTTCACAGTAAAGGTCTAACCTCCATGGAGTTAATAATAAATAAAGAAAAAGACACCTCGCTTTATTTCAGTAACGTTATATACTCAGGGTTAGGAAGGTTACTTTATTGTAATAGATTACAGATTACTAGTTACTCTATTTAAAATGTAATAAGGAACTATTTCAATGACTTCAACAAAGTAATGTAACTTATTACATTTGATGACTTTTCTAAGTCCAGCTGTGTTTCATGGATACTGACATGATTTATAAAGGAGATCATTTCTTCTAAAGCAACATTTATCTCTCATTAGTTCATGTAGATGTTGGAAAATAAAATAAAGACAAAAAAAAACTCACAAGTCTCTATTGGTACTGTGACACCATTTAATTCACCACGTCATGATTTATTTACAAAACATGAAAAAATATTGATTTCAAAGAATTAAAAACAGCAATATATGTATTCAGTAAAATGTTAAATAAGGAAAAAACCTCCTGAGCAAAATCTTAAAGGTCTGACTTCAGATGTACAGTTACATTTATTTTGTAATTAATATGTCTTGCATTTTGTATTATAAAAGTTCACAACTGTCTTGACTATCTGTGTAATTGTGAAAGGTTTCTATACATGTTGCTTTAATAACTTTAATTTTGAAGGTTTACAGATGCCTCACTTCCTGTCACCGCGTGGTTCCCTCTGTTGTGCTGGAAACCTAAACGTTGGATGTGACGTCACCAGTGTTTGTGCTTTACAGACTTAATAGTCATAATAATAATAATAAAGTTAATGGTTAAAAAACATACATTAATACATTAGTTTGTATTAATTTATACATTTATACATTTATAGACAACTGAAAGCTAAACAGTTACTATATGGACTTTTATAGTTTTTTAAGTTTTTGTTAGTTTACTATTATTCATTACTTGTTATCAGACATAATTGATATTTTACATACATGTTTAAGCACCTTTTTAATTTATTAATACAATAAACCATAAATAATAAAACAAATAAAGTCCACGATCAAAACTTTCATACAAAAATCAAACTATTCATATTCAGTGTTGAAAGTTTAGGAACACAGATTCAGGGAGGAATAAAAAACATTAAAGAAAATAAAAACAAATGAAAGTTTCTGACGAGTCCCAGCAAACAAACATCATCATCTTCTCAGACTGTGGAGGAAGAAGTGTGAACACTTTGATCCACGAGGACAACGACACACCTGACCAGCCTGACCTCGCCTCCAACCCCGACCCCACCAGCAGTACTTCTCCTGGTTACACTGAAAGACACCAGACGCAGTATTACAGTAAAAGTACTGCAGTATTATAGTGATGTAGTATGCAGTATTACAGTAAAAGTACTGCAGTATTACAGTATTATAGTGATGTAGTATGCAGTATTACAGTAAAAGTACTGCAGTATTATAGTGATGTAGTATGCAGTATTACAGTAAAAGTACTGCAGTATTATAGTGATGTAGTATGCAGTATTACAGTAAAAGTACTGCAGTATTATAGTGATGTAGTATGCAGTATTACAGTAAAAGTACTGCAGTATTATAGTGATGTAGTATGCAGTATTACAGTAAAAGTACTGCAGTATTATAGTGATGTAGTATGCAGTATTACAGTAAAAGTACTGCAGTATTATAGTGATGTAGTATGCAGTATTACAGTAAAAGTACTGCAGTATTATAGTGATGTAGTATGCAGTATTACAGTAAAAGTACTGCAGTATTATAGTGATGTAGTATGCAGTATTACAGTAAAAGTACTGCAGTATTATAGTGATGTAGTATGCAGTATTACAGTAAAAGTACTGCAGTATTATAGTGATGTAGTATGCAGTACTACAGTAAAAGTACTGCAGTATTATGAGTGATGTAGTATGCAGTATTACAGTAAAAGTACTGCAGTAGTATGAGTGATGTAGTATGCAGTATTACAGTAAAAGTACTGCAGTATTATAGTGATGTAGTATGCAGTATTACAGTAAAAGTACTGCAGTATTATAGTGATGTAGTATGTAGTATTACAGTAAAAGTACTGCAGTATTATAGTGATGTAGTATGCAGTATTACAGTAAAAGTACTGCAGTATTATAGTGATGTAGTATGCAGTATTACAGTAAAAGTACTGCAGTATTATAGTGATGTAGTATGCAGTACTACAGTAAAAGTACTGCAGTATTATGAGTGATGTAGTATGCAGTATTACAGTAAAAGTACTGCAGTAGTATGAGTGATGTAGTATGCAGTATTACAGTAAACGTACTGCAGTATTATAGTGATGTAGTATGCAGTATTACAGTAAAAGTACTGCAGTATTATAGTGATGTAGTATGTAGTATTACAGTAAAAGTACTGCAGTATTATAGTGATGTAGTATGCAGTATTACAGTAAAAGTACTGCAGTATTATAGTGATGTAGTATGCAGTATTACAGTAAAAGTACTGCAGTATTATAGTGATGTAGTATGCAGTATTACAGTAAAAGTACTGCAGTATTATAGTGATGTAGTATGCAGTATTACAGTAAAAGTACTGCAGTATTATAGTGATGTAGTATGCAGTATTACAGTAAAAGTACTGCAGTATTATAGTGATGTAGTATGCAGTATTACAGTAAAAGTACTAGCTAAAGCTAGTTTATACTACTTTATATACAGTTAGCTAGTGTAGTCCAGTAGGGGGGGGGGGGGGGGGGGGTATCATTGTGTAATTGATGCTTTGAGGTCAGAAGCTTGTTTTACCAGGACAGTCACTCTGCGTCTCTTCAGACGTCGACAGATTCCAGGAAGTCGACGGAAGCCATCGTTCTTCTGAGAGGAGACGACATTAATCTCTGATCTCACCGCAGCTTCAACCTGACGACACAACAACATGTCATAAAAGTTTATTACTCAACACATAGAATCTATAATCACTAATAAAACATTTCTTCTCTTAAACAGCTTCACATAGTTACTGTCTGAGTGTTTAAAAACCTGTTTACTGTTCACATGGACACCTGACCGCTGGGAACTCTGGGAACACTGCCCTTTAAATCTCCATCTAACACCTGGATGATTTATCACAAGTTTCCTTATTCCCTGCTTTCCTTCCTTCTTTCCTCCCTTCCTTCCTTCCTTCCTCCTTTCCTTCCTTATTCCTCCCTTCTTTCCTTCCTTCCTTCCTCCACCCCTCCCCTTCCTTCCTTCCTCCCATTCCTTCTTTCCTTCCTTCCTTCCTCTCCTACCTCCATTCCTTCTTTCATTTCCTTTCCTTTCCTTTCCTTTCCTTTCCTCCCTTCCTTCCTTCCTTCCTCTCCTACCTCCCTTCCTTCTTTCCTTTCCTGTCCTCTCTTCCTTCCTCTCTCCTTTCCTTTCCCTTCACATGGACACCTGACCGCTGGGAACACACTGGGAACTCTGGGAACACTGGGAACACTGGGAAGCCAGTCATGGTCCAGTATAACACGTCAGACCCTCTCAGGGACAGAGTATTACTCCCAGCAGAGTGTTTTATGTGTCTGTCCTACCTGCAGAGCTGGATGTCTCGAGACTGGTCTCCCACTTTTACATGGTCTCGGTCTTGTCTCGGTCTCGGATCCCTCGGTCTTGTCACAGTCTCGACCGTCTTTGGTCTTGTCTTGGTCTCATCGTCTTGGTCTCATCGTCTTGGTCTCGGATCCCTCGGTCTTGTCTTGGTCTCATCGTCTTGGTCTCATTGTCTTGGTCTCATTGTCTCTGTCTTGTCTTGGTCTCATTGTCTTGGTCTCATTGTCTCGGTCTTGTCTCGGTCTTGTCTTGGTCTCGTTGTCTCTGTCTGGTCTTGGTCTCATTGTCTTGGTCTCATCGTCTTGGTCTCATTGTCTTGGTCTCATTGTCTCTGTCTTGTCTTGGTCTCATTGTCTTGGTCTCATTGTCTCGGTCTTGTCTTGGTCTCGTTGTCTCTGTCTGGTCTTGGTCTCATTGTCTTGGTCTCATTGTCTTGGTCTCATTGTCTTGGTCCTGCGGTCTCAGGTCGACATAGTGGTCATTTATTATTGACAGTGAGCTCACAGTCACACACATTCATCACATGCTCTGTCTGTAGTTGAAATAATACCTATAATAATAATAATAATAATAATAATAATAATAATAATAATAATAATAATAATAATAATAATAATAATAATAATAATAATAATAATAATACTTTCTTAAATTGAATTTAAACTGGGACTGAACCTCTGACCCCAGTATGCTGCTCTTATTCAACTGATGCAAGTTATGGTGTAACACGTAACACGAGCTCACTAGCTGTTTTTTTTGTTTTTGTTTTTTTTGGTCTCGTCTCGACTTTGTCTCGGTCTTGATACCGTCTGGTCTTGGTCTCGTCTTGGTCTCGTCTTGATACCGTCTGGTCTTGGTAGTGTCTTGGTCTCGGTCTTGATACCCTCTGGTCTTGGTCTCGTCTTGGTCTCGTCTTGGTACCCTCTGGTCTTGGTAGTGTCTTGGTCTCGGTCTTGATACCCTCTGGTCTTGGTAGTGTCTTGGTCTCGGTCTTGGTACCCTCTGGTCTTGGTAGTGTCTTGGTCTCGGTCTTGGTACCCTCTGGTCTTGGTAGTGTCTTGGTCTCGGTCTTGATACCGTCTGGTCTTGGTAGTGTCTTGGTCTCGGTCTTGGTACCCTCTGGTCTTGGTCTCGTCTTGGTCTCGTCTTGATACCGTCTGGTCTTGGTAGTGTCTTGGTCTCGGTCTTGATACCCTCTGGTCTTGGTAGTGTCTTGGTCTCGGTCTTGGTACCCTCTGGTCTTGGTCTCGTCTTGGTCTCGGTCTTGATACCCTCTGGTCTTGGTAGTGTCTTGGTCTCGTCTCGATACCGTCTGGTCTTGGTAGTGTCTTGGTCTCGGTCTTGATACCCTCTGGTCTTGGTAGTGTCTTGGTCTCGGTCTTGATACCCTCTGGTCTTGGTAGTGTCTTGGTCTCGGTCTTGATACCCTCTGGTCTTGGTAGTGTCTTGGTCTCGGTCTTGATACCCTCTGGTCTTGTCTCGTCTCGGTCTCGTCTTGATACCCTCTGGTCTTGGTCTCGTCTTGGTCTCGGTCTTGATACCGTCTGGTCTTGGTAGTGTCTTGGTCTCGGTCTTGGTACCCTCTGGTCTTGGTAGTGTCTTGGTCTCGGTCTTGATACCGTCTGGTCTTGGTAGTGTCTTGGTCTCGTCTTGATACCGTCTGGTCTTGGTAGTGTCTTGGTCTCGTCTTGATACCCTCTGGTCTTGGTAGTGTCTTGGTCTTGATACCGTCTGGTCTTGGTCTGGGTCTTGGTCTCGGTCTTGATACCGTCTGGTCTTGGTAGTGTCTTGGTCTTGATACCGTCTGGTCTTGGTCTCGGTCTTGGTCTCGGTCTTGATACCGTCTGGTCTTGGTAGTGTCTTGGTCTTGATACCCTCTGGTCTTGGTAGTGTCTTGGTCTTGATACCGTCTGGTCTTGGTAGTGTCTTGGTCTCGTCTTGATACCCTCTGGTCTTGGTAGTGTCTTGGTCTTGATACCGTCTGGTCTTGGTAGTGTCTTGGTCTTGATACCGTCTGGTCTTGGTAGTGTCTTGGTCTCGGTCTTGATACCCTCTGGTCTTGGTAGTGTCTTGGTCTTGATACCGTCTGGTCTTGGTAGTGTCTTGGTCTCGGTCTTGATACCCTCTGGTCTTGGTAGTGTCTTGGTCTCGGTCTTGATACCCTCTGGTCTTGGTCTGGTCTTGGTCTCGGTTTAGGCGGTCTTGACTACGAGTCTACCTACCTGCAGCGGGGGCGTCGGCAGACTGCAGTCGACTGTTTGCAGACAGACGCAGAAGATCAGCAACAGGAAGAGACGCAGCTTCATCTGTCAATCAAATATCAACCAACTGACAATGAAACTCTGTTCATCCACCACGCTCCCTTCTTCTTCTTCTTCTTCTTCTTCTTCTTCTTCTACTTCTTCTTCTTCTACTTCTTCTTCTTCTACTTCTTCTTCTTCTCCTCCCTCTCCTTCTCTTTCTTCTTCTTCTGTGGGAATAAAAGCAGGCGGGAGCTGAGGGACATGACATGATAATCCTCTTAGTCTGGTTTAGGAGTCACATGACATTGTGATGACATGAAACACAGATGCACACTATCTATCTATCATCATCATTTTTGGTCGAGTCGAGTCTAACACAGATGTATTATACTGTACCTAAGTATAATTTTGAGGTACTAGTACTTTACTGTAGTACAGTTTGAGGTACTAGTACTTTACTGTAGTATAGTTTGAGGTACTTGTACTTTACTGTTGTACAGTTAGAGGTACTAGTACTTTACTGTAGTATAGTTTGAGGTAGTGTAGATGTACGGGGAATGATGATAAAAGGAAGGATGGGATGAAACAGGTTTCCAGTCTTACTTGACAATGAAAGTACAGCTGTGACTGATGAGGAGAAAGCAGAGATGTTGGCTTTAAAGTTCATAACTAATAATATCAGTGAAGGAGGGAAGCTACAATAACCCTCCTGTTGTCCTTGAGTCAAGGAAGGAAGGGAGGAAGAAAAGAAGGAAAGGAGGAAGGAGGAAGGAAGGGAGGAAGAACGAAGGAAAGGAGGAAGGAGGAAGGAAGGGAGGAAGAAAGAAGGAAAGGAGGAAAGAGGAAGGAAGGGAGGAAGAAAGAAGGAAGGAAGGAAGAAGGAAGGAAAGGAGGAAGAAAGAAGGAAGGAAGGAAGGAAGGAAGGAAGGAACAGAACAGAATGAGGGTCTGTAATAAATAAACCATCACAGAGGCAGAAGTGAAACCGAGCAGCTGGACGTTACGTCATGAACAATCCTCTTAGTGAATCATCCGAGGACGTTTTACTGGAATTATATAACAAGAGAAAAATGACCACGAGTCTGAGACGCTGCTGCTGTAGGTCTGATAAGCAAGCGGATGGAAGGAAGGAAGGAAGGAAGGAAGGGAGGAGGGAGGGAGGGAGGAAAGGAGGGAATGGTGGGAGGAAGGTAGGAAGGAAGGAAGGAAGGAGGGAGGGAGGAAAGGAAGGAATGGAGGGAATGGAGGAAGGAAGGAAGGTGGAAAGGAAGGAATGGAGGGAGGAAGGTAGGAAGCAAGGAAGGAAGGAAGGAAGGAATGAAGGAAGGGAGGAAAGGAAGGAAGAGAGGAAAGGAAAGGAAAGAAGGAAGGGTGGGAAGGAATGAAGGAAGGTGGAAAGGAAGGAGGGAGGAAGGAAGGGAGGGAGGAAAGGAAGGAATGGAGGGAGGAAGGAAGGAAGGAAGGAAGGAAGGAAGGAAGGCGGAAAAGAAAGGAAGGAAGGGAGGAAAGGAAGGAGGGAGGAAAGAAGGAAGGTAGGAAAGAAGGACAGAGGAAAGAAAGAGAGAAGCATAGACTGAGGAAGGAGGGAAAGAAGGAGGGAAGAAAGGGGGATGGAGGAAGTACAGACAAGAAGATGGGGTCAATTTGACCACTAAATGTGGATTTAGGATTCATAGCAGCAACTTTTTTCAGGCTCATCCAAATAAAAATTATATCAACTTTTATTAAAGTTGATCAAAGTGAGCAGTGAATGTCTGTCTGGGTGTAAATGTGTCTGCGTCCTCAAGTCAAGGAAGAAAGGGAGGAAGAAAGGAGGAAAGGGGGGAGGAAGGAAGGAAGGGAGGGAGGAAGAAGGAAGGAAAGGAGGAAAGGAGGGAGGAAGGAAGGAAGGAAGGAAGGGAGGGAGGGAGGAAGTAAGGAAGGAAAGGAAAGGAGGGAGGATGGAAGGAAGGGAGGGAGGAAGGAAGTAAGGAAGGAAAGGAAAGGAGGGAGGATGGAAGGAAGGAAGGGAGAGAGGAAGGAAGGAAGGAAGGACGGAGGAACAACACGGAGGATTGTCGAGGTGAATAAGATTTACATGGCATGTAAATGTAATGTATTGTGAAGAAAGACCTTGAAAGTGTTCGAGGAAAGGTCCCCACACATGCATGTCTGGTTACAGGATGTAACGTCGGTGATACTAACATCAATTTAACAGTGTGGTTATACAATAGCCAACTATGAACAGACATAACAATAGCATTCAACAATCTCTGAGGCTGAGCCCTGACACTCTCTGGAGGAAACTCATTTCAGTCGCTTGTATCCGCGCTGTTATTTTTTCGGTCACTACCAAAAGCTCGTGACCATAGGTGAGGATTGGAGCGTAGAACACCTTCAGGCTCAGCTCTTTCTTCACCAGGACAGTCCGGTGCAACACCCAATGCTGCACCCATCCACCTGTCGATCTCATGCTCCATCTTACCCTCACTTGTGAACAAGACCCCAAGATACTTAAACTCCTCTGCTTGGGGCAGTGACTCCCTCCCGACACCGAGGGGTAGTCCACTTTTTTCCAGCAGAGCACCATGGCCTCAGATTTGGAGGGCTGACTCTCATCCCGACCGCTTCACACTCAGCTGCAAACCGTCCCAGAGCCTGTTGGAGGACTTCACCTGTAGAGTCCAACAGAACAACATCAACCACAAAAAGCAGAGAAGCAATCCTGAGGACCCCAAACTGAACTCTCTCCTCCCCCCAGCTGCACCTTGAGTCCATGAAGATCACAAACAGGATCAGAGACCAGGGACAGCTCTGATGGAGCCCCACACCCACTGAGACCAGGTCTGACTTACTGCAGAGGATGTGAACACAGCTCTCACAGCGGTTGTATAGGGACCCAATGACTCGCAGCAGAGACCCTGGTACTCCAAACTCCCACAACACCTCCCACAGGGTTCCCCGAGGGACACGTCCTAAGCCTTCTCCAAGTCCACAAAGCACATGTAGACTGGATGTGACTCCCATGACCCCTGCAGGATCCCTGCAGGATGACGAGCTGGTCCACTGTGCAATCAGAGGGTCGACAATCAGCCGGAGCCTTTCCAGCAGCCTGGCATCAGCTTTTACCTGGGAGGCTGAGTAGTGTGATCCCTGATAGCACACCCTCCAGTCCTCCTTTTTAAAAATGGGGAATCACCATCCTGGTCTACCAGTTCATGGCTGACTGGCAGACTCAACAATCTGAACAATATTAAATCAAATCAATATTTGTACATTGATTAAATTAAGCAGTCCTGTGTTTTAACCATGTGATGTTCTAAGCTATGCCCAGTATGATACCAAGTCTGAACAGCTGTGTTTTTAAGGTCTCTTTGTGAGAGTCTTGAAACATGTGGTCATCCAGTGAGTCTCAACATATTCATGTGAGAAGCAGCAGCTAGCAAATATAAAGTCGTTACTGTTTAATTATTTCAAAATATAAAATGCTTAATTTTACTTATTGTTATAAAGTCCATCTGGTCTGCACTAAACTGAGGTTCCTCATGTTCTGGACTAGAAGGTTGGGTCAGTAAATCTTATTTATCTACTAACAGAGTGAATCTGTCTGTATTCATGTATGTATGTCCTTTGTGTATTTCTTCCTCTGTTCATCAAATCTACTCTGGACTTGGAGAGGGTGTTGCTGGACAGGAAATGTGTTGAATGTGGTGCAATTTGCAAAAACATGACACATATAATATTAATGAACTCTGAATACAGCAGTGAACAGTGAGCTGCTCCACTATGTGTAGGGGCAGTGTGGAGCTTCAGGGCTCTGATGACTCCTGCATGAGAGAGAACAGAGAGGAGGTGTAAAAGTGCTCTAAAGAGAGAAAAGAAAACCGGGGAAATAAATCCTTTAATCAAGACCGGACACTACGACCTGGTGTCTAGAAAGAAAGAATCTAGACTCGAGGTCTGCAAGCGCTCAGAGCTCAATACACAATTACTGTAATTAATATTATATAAACAACAGAAAAGAAAAAGTATAATATATCCCCTTTAAAACATCACTTTTAAACTAGACAATGTGAAACAAATAAAGCCATGAAGCTTCAGCTCTGTTTTTGTGGCCTTCTTGCGTTTATTGTATTCATGGTGACCTTACCTTCAAGGGAAATGAAAGAAAGTGTGAACATGATGTTTTACTGCTTACTAATAGTAAGTACTAACCCTGCTTTTACTACAGAGTTTTTCTCACAGTTCACCATCATGACAACGTGACTTCGGTATCAGTGTGGTCAGATATAGATGGCTGTAATGTTCTGCTGAAACCACAAACATCTAAATATGTCTCTGACTGCGTTCCCCCAGAAGGTGGTGGTTTGGTTTGTTTGGCAGCTCTCACTGTTCAGTTTTTTTTTCTTTCAGTGGTTAAATTTCTTTTTGTTTCTTTGCTAAACATCAGTCACTGTTTCTAACTGCATTTACCACAGATCAGCTTTCTACCACTGAGTTGATTCAGTTTGAGTTTATTTGATCTGCTTGTTAATCTTTCAATGGCAATGAGATAAAGAGAGGGTTCGAACTGAAGCTAAAGGAGAGTGAATACTGGACTCATAATCAAAACCAAAAGATATCAGCAAGTAAAGTTTCAGTTTCAGTAAAGTTTCAGTTTAAGAACAATAATCACTTGTCATGGCCTCATCGGGTTTTGGGCTTGTTTATATTTATGTTGTGTAAATGTGCTTTCTGGGTTTTTATTTTCAGTTTCCTTCTGTCTACCTCCTCAGTCCATTTTTCTCTCCACTGTCCTGCATCAGTCTCATCAGTCCTGCTCTGTCTCCAGTGTCCTCCCAGCCAATCAGCTCACAGTCTGCACTTATGTCTGGTCACATGTTCTCCATTCCTTCGTTAGTTCTGTTAGTATTTAAGTCTTATTTTTCTCTTCAGTCTTTGTTGGATCCTAGTTAGTTTGTTCAGCGCTGTTCTTTTGGATTTTGTTATACATCCCAGAAATAAAGACTGTTTCCTTCAGCGCTGTTGAGTTCACCTCTTTTCAATGACAATCACCAACATGTAATAAGGCTCGCTGAGGTACTTTCTAACACTGGAGGCGTACATGTTTAACATGATCACACTTTATTCTGACACAGGAAAGAGCGTCCATTAACCACAAACAGAAAAAGACTTTTCAGAAGTGATAGCAGTGTCTGAAGTTGAGTTCCTGTTGCTCTCTCAGATAGAAATAGAGACACTGGTCACTGACTGTCTCTTCAGTCTGGTTCAGTGTGTTGGAGGATGAAAGTCTACAGCTGCCTGTTGGCCTTACTGCTGGCCTGTAATGTGACAGCAGGTAAGAATTTATCTCTCATCATAATAATGTTTAATAATCATGTTTAATCTTTATTTTCACTGCTGTGTTCAGGCTGTAAGAAAGCAGCAGACACATATAAAGTATTAAGTCTGTAGTTTTACGTATCGTTCATATCATAGTCTGAAGGCTTTATTTATTGTCATATATGAATAAAACAAGTTGAACGTTAATTATTGGTCACGTACAGAGATAAGAGAGAAGATAAAAAGGAGAACAATGATTAAAAGATGGCCGCTCTGATTCATGGTCTGTTTGCCCTTTTCCTTGTAAACCTGTGGCTCTGCATCGCTTCCTAATTATATAAAGTTATATCTAACAATCTAGTTACTTTATAACTTGTGTAACTGGCTTGATTAAGGGACATTTTTATTATTTTTTTTCAAATCTCTATGAAAATTAAATCTCCAACGAATTGATAAATGGATCAAATCCAGATGAAATCCTTATGATACCGTCCATCAGGTTAAACTGGATTTCATGACTAACTTTGACTCTAAAGTTGACCTGATTTTTGGCGCTTTGAGCTTTTTTAGCTTTCCTAGCTGAAGTTACGGGGGGATACAGATTATTTCAGACTATATATCTCCCGCTGCCAGGGGATACAAACTCTGGCAGGGCTAACTACCTTGGTATAACACCGGTCTGATCCCTCAACTTCTGGGCAAAGACAACTCTCCCACACCAGCAGCTCTCTAGAGGGAACATCGCACTCCTGTCCGCCCAAACGACAGATCCAGTCCCTTCCTGATAAAGCTGCTCCAGTTTCAGAGCTGATTTGCTTTAGTACCTTGGTCATGGGGTCAATAGGCTGGTCTCTGTGGTTCTGTTATAAACTTTGTTGGTTTCTGTTTGTTTAATCATATTAATAATCTATTTGGTATTTTTGTGCCCTACAAATTATTTCCTCTAATCTCAGATCACGTCTACGTCTGGTCAGTGATGATTTATTCTTAAACCTTATCAAAGTGGATGGTGTTAAAGGACTGAAAAGAATTAATCTGAATATTAGAAGTCTTCTAGCTAAAATGTATTTCCTTCAATGAGAGTTGAACAGTATAAACTTGTCATTACATTATCAGAAACTTGGTTTACTAACAAAATATCTAACAATGAAATTAAACGTACCGATTATGTCTCACATCCAGTTGACAGAGGTGCAAGAGGAAGTGGTGTAGCCACATATGTGTCTTCTAATCTGGTCTCACAGTTAATCATCCAGATACTGAAGAGCTACTGTTTGAATTAATTCCTCGACACATTTACTGATGGTGTGAATCTGTGTGAAGTCAGACGGTTAAAGTGAAGTGATGCTTTAAGGTCTTCATGTTTAATGATTAGCAGTTAGCACTCGACAGCTAAATGTGATTCTGACTCTGATGAAGAACTTTTGTGATTTGATGATAAAATCCATAGAGTAGAATATGAAGCGGTGGCGAGCAGGTGGTCGAGTGGTTAAGAGCACATGTCACGTACACAGCGGACCACGGTTTGAGTCCCGGTCAGCAGACCTTTCTGCATGTCACACCCTCCTCTCCTGTTATTTCCTGTCTCTCTACTGTCAAATAAAGGTCAGAAAAAATATTAAAGACTGAAACTGTAGACGCCCTTCTCTAAAAAGAAAAGTGCACACAGTCAACACTCAACAGCTAAATGTGATTCTGATTAAAAACTAATTTTGAGTTCATTATAAAACTAGAAATGCTGACAGTCTGAAAATGTTTAGTTATTATAAACTGTGTTTCTTTTTCAGAAATAATCCATCAACCAGGCAAGGAGGAGCACTGGGCCTTTCTGTCTTGTCCTCTCTCTGTGGAGGGTAAAGTGACGTGGAGCAGAGAGATTGACGGAAGTAAAGTTGATATATTAGCAGTTGACGGAGATGGAGTGAAAAGATTATATGATCCTCAGAGACGATACTATTCAGCAATAGATAAGTCACTGGCCATCTCCAGCCTGTCTGTCTCAGACTCTGGAACATATTACTGTGATAATGAACCAGCTGCTGAACTGACGGTGATCCCATCAGGTAACATCAGACTCTGTTAAAGTTGTTCTGCTTTCTGCTTTCTCTTCCTGTTTCAGAGTCTCTGAGCTCAACTTTTCTTTCTCTAAACTTTGATTAAATACAAACATTAACTTATTAATGAAATGCTGCATTTCAAAGCTAAATGTGGTTTTAACTGCTGACTTTATCCTGAATACATTTATGATGATGTTATAAAACATGTCTTAGTTTTTACTTTAATGTTTGTTGTTCACAGGAACAGAAATCCTCTACCCTACAGAGAGGTCCAGCATCACTCTGACATGTCCTCATGATGATGGAGGGTCACATGTTCCAACATGGAGCAGAGAGATTGGTGGAAAACAAAAACCAATCAGGCTTCATGATTCAACTGGAACCAAGACGTTGATGTTTCCCAACCTGCAGCCTGCTGACTCTGGACTGTACCTCTGTGATGGAAAACCAGCTGTGTATCTACATGTGATCAAAGGTGATTCATCTAAGAGAGGTGAGAGACAAGAACTCAAAGATATGAAGGCTGGTAAAACACAGAGAAGTTATTTAAAGGAATAATCTGACCTTCTTGGCAACAAGATGTTTTACTTTCTTACTGAGAGTTAGAAGAGAAGATCAGTCAGTGGTGGATTGTAACTAAGTACATTTATTTAAATACAGTTTTACAAATAAAACATATTTTATATTATTAATGACTTTAGATCACTTTGTATTGATGTTGTTACTTTGACACATCAGAGTATTTTCTGTTGATCAGTGTCAAAAAACTTCTAAGAGTGAAAACTTTTTACAGTCTCTATATTCTGTAAAATATTTACATAAACATCTTGTTTATGTAAAATAACAATAATAACACTGAATGGTGTTTTTCTCCATAATAATTTTTCCTTCTGATTCTTTATGAGAACATGTTGTACAGTGGTATTACTACTGTTACTGAAGTTAAAGATGTCAGTACTCCTTCATCCTTACATGGATACCACATTCATATCTGTCCATTAAACATGAAGCTGCAGCCAGCAGTCCGTTAGCTTAGCTTAGCTTAGCTTAGCATAAAGGCTGAAACAGAAGGAAACAGTGAGTCTGGTGTTACAGAGAGTTATATGCAGAAATATAACGACACACAAGGCTGAACAAGAGCAAATATAACCAGTTCAAATAAGAAGGAAAGTTTAATGCTGCTTCAAATGAAACAAACAGTTTCTTCTACATTCAACTGCTTTAAGTCCTGAGTTTATAACTCACCACAAAACTGGCCTTCACCTTTTTCCCTGTTTCACAATTCATGATTTCATGACTTCCTGTGATAAACTGTAATCTGCTGTTCTGGTGCTTATATTTATATCTGTATTTTATATATCACACAGAAGACAGGATGCCGCCACCACCACCAACCACAACCTTATCGTCAACACTTACACGACGACAAACAGCAGCAGCAACTTTTAAGAAACCTGGAAAAGGTAATGACTAGAATGGGAGATGAAACAGATGTGAATGTTCAGTGAAGGTCAGTCAACAAGTGAGTTTATAACTCACCACAAAACTGGTCTTCACCTTTTTCCCTGTTTCACAATTCATGATTTCAGGACTTCCTGTGGTAAAATGTATTTTGCTGTTCTGTTTATATTTCCTCACACAGAAGAAAAGAGGAAGCCACCAACTACAAGACAAATGCCTACAACACCAACAACTACGCCTGCAACAAAGAAACAAAGTAAGATGAAACAGAAATAAATATTAAATAATAAAACTGATTAAAAGTTGATCGATCTAAAACAAAAAGCAGAAAACATTAACTGCAGATATTAAAACAGATGCAGAGATCAGATCAGAGCTCATGTTCAGCATTCAAGTGGTTTTATTTATAGAGTTTGAACTGATGACTCAAATATTAAAGTAGAATCGTCTATTTTTAAAGTATATATTTTTTCGGGCTTTTTTGCCTTTAATGTACAGGTCAGTAGAGATAGACAGGAAACAGGAGGCAGAGAAGGGGGCAATGACACGCAGTATAGGACTGCTCAGTGTGGGATTCAAACCACGCTCCTGCAGCGAGGACTGCAGCCTCTACACATGTGGCGGGTGCTCCTCCCACTGAGCTCCACCACGAATCGTCTATTTTTAAATACTGTGTATTTAATTTTGTGTCATTCAGTAAACAGTTAGCTTTGGTTAGTAGATGTTCGGTCCTGTAATATATATTCTCTCTATTCTGCACTGAAGGCATCAGCAGACTCAGATATGACTCCAACAAGAAAAAGAGTCAAATAAAACAGATTTAAGTGTTGAAATGTAAAACTAGAGCTGCAGAGGTGAAGTTTGAAAACTTGACAGCAGATCTCTGATTCAAACACAGTAACATCACCTACAGGCTGCTATACATGTAGTTCTGTTATATTTACTGTCATAGTCAATTTAAAATATTAATTTTGGTCTCAGAGTTATGAAGACCAGTCCAGTTTCAGGCAGCTCAGCAAATACATGTTGAGAACAGTGAACAGACTCTTTATGTGCATGTGAGCAGGAAGAGAAGTGATGAGCTCATACACAACTGTGTTGGCTGTCAGATAGAAAATGTCCCCAAACCTAAACCCTTAATAGGAACCATCACACACAGAAACCTTCAACTACAACACAACAGGAACTAGTTTTCACTGCATTTATTTAATGTGCTTTAACTGTTTTATTGTCTTAAAGTTAATCTTCATTAAACTACTGAGGTTTTGTTACATTCTGGGTTTGAAGCTTGAAGGTTTTTATTCATTATGAAATCTTTACATTTGACTCTTAAATGTGAACTTTATTTAAAAATTCTCTTTTTGCAGAAATAATAGTGGAGGAGGGGAAGTTGGTCTCTCTGTCTTGTCCTCTCTCTGTGGAGGGTAAACTGACGTGGAGCAGAGAGATTAATGGAAGCAAAGTTGATATATTTGCAGTTGATGGAAACACAGACAGAAGATTCAATGATCCTCAGAGACGATATTCTGCATCAGCAGATAAGTCGCTGCACATTAAAAACCTGTCTGTCTCAGACTCTGGAACATATTACTGTAATAATGAACCAGCTGCTGAACTGACGGTGATCCCATCAGGTAACATCAGACTCTGATTATAAAGATCAAATCTCTTCATTTATTTATAGCTTCATATTTATTCTCATTCAAATCCTCAGAAAGAAATTAAATACATGCACGTAAGGAAATATATTACTATTGTTTCAGCCTTTAAAACAACATCACTGTCTGCAACAAGCAAGTCAAGAAAGATGAAGATATGTTTTCAGAGTTTGAGGAAAAGACCAAGAAATTAAAAAGAGAAACTGATTCTGAATGTTTCTTGTCTTCCAGCCTCGGCTCACTTGTGGCAAATTCCTGTTCGTGTGGTGATCGTAACGCTTTATTTAATCATCATGATCAGCATCACCGTGACTACCTGGACAAGAGGTGAATGACCTGAAAGATCTTAATCTGAAAAAACTAGTTGGATGATATTTTAAACTCAGGAAATCTGAGGTCAAATGAACCAGGAAGGTTTAAAGTTTATGTGAACAAGTCGTCTAAATGTGGATTTAGGATTAATAGCAGCACTTATTCAAATTATAGAAAATCATAACTTTTTTTAATACTCATCCAAACAAAATTTGTATCAACGTTGATCAAAGTTGATCAAAGTGATCAGTGAATGTCTGTCTGGGTGTAAATGTGCCTGCTCTATTAATAAATCAGTTTTAACCATGAAAAGTGTCTCCACTGTTCAAGAATCATGACCTAAAATATAAAGTGTCTCAGAAAGGCCACTAGATGGCGACATTGGTCCTTGTCCCAAAGCCCAACTTTCTACCGGACATCTTTAAAATCAAAGTAGCCTTTGAGATATTATAACAGACACAAAGCTGGAAGACATGAACCACCATGTCATGTTCCTCATCACTGTAACATTAACATTAACATAATGCTCTTTTAAATGTGAGACGCTGACTGATGAAGATGCAACACGAGTGAACTGAAAATATGTTTAATGATCTTTATGTTGATCTTCTCTCTGTTGCAGCTCGACAGATACAGAAACGACACACAGCAGAAACAGAAACTCATCTCTGATCCTCCATCACACAGAAACAAGAGCAGTAAAACCGACCGGTCAACAGTTTATCCACATCCGGTCTGACAGGAAACAGTCACCCACCTCTAACCTCCACTGCTACGACTATTAAAACTTCATTTACAGATTTATTACAAATATTAATACTATTACTACCAATTTAAGCTTCGTGTGGCAGAAATGGAGGGCGGGGGGAATCAACTAATTGGAAGAATGAAATTTGACTACTGTACAAATACCCCACCTGGGGGAATTTCACCCCCGGGAAAATAGTCTAAGGACGCAGGTCGGAATGTACCCAAACACAGATAGTGATTATAGTATAAAAATAGATATTTATACAAAAAAACAACAAACCATTAAAACAAACCGGTACCAGTCACCAGACCTGAGTCTCCCAAACAGTCCAGACACGAGACCTGAAGACAGCAGCAGGAGTCCCGGTGCACCGCACAGCCAGGCTCACAGTGTGCCTGTAAAGCACACAGACAATAGAAATTAAACATGTTTATGAATCCATGAATGAAAAGGTGTAACCTGAACAGGCCACCTACCGCAGACCATCAGCACAGCCTCCCCGACAGAGAGGAGGGAGAGCAGCAGCCACAGTTTAACACTGCTGAGACCAAGAAAAGTGAATATTAGCGTCCAGCCAGCGAGCAGAGTTACAGCTGCCGATGAGTTGATTGAACAGACCTGAGGAGAGAGGACCAACACAGCCAGCAGCCAGCAGAGCGACACCGACTCCAGAGAGAGTGAGGGGATCCGGCACACATCGACCACACGGTTCAGACTGGACGCCAGCCCCGAGGGAGACTAAGGAGCCCAACGGAGCACAGATCACCTGTGCAGGTAAAGTACCGGCGGCTCCGCCTCTCAATCAGCGCAGCGGAGCCGCACCTGATGTGGATCAGACCGGAAAGGAAAGGGGGAGGGGTGGGAAGCGAGCCATCCTGCCACCATCTACAGATTTATTACAGATATTATTGATGATAAACTGATCAACCAGGAAACAATGTAAAGAATAATATAAATCCTTAAGGTTGCATCAAAGTTGAGAAACTTGTTTGAACCATGAGAGTTTTTAGATTTGCTGTTGTGAACAGTTTGAGACGCTCCTGCTGTTTCTTCTTGTTTCCTCACAGATGTCTGGTGGTCGACCTGCTCAGCTAAACACTTTCTCTCTTTTTCATGTTGACTAAACTTATCTGAGTTTAGAGCTAAATTTATATTGATAACGGGGGGGGGCAGTGAGTGGGGTTATCTGGTACAACAGTAGATTAGATTTACAGAGGTTCTCTGTTCCTTCAGTTTCATCTATAAAGTATGGTGTGTCTCAGAGGTCTTATTTTTCTTACATGCTTCCCATCGGACATATTATTCAGATACAAGGTGTTTCTTTCCATTTCCTGCTGGTGATACACAGATGTTCCTTCCTTTAGACTCTGGTATGCTGAGTGCACTAAATGAATGTCTTTATGATGTCAAAGACTGGATGTCAAACAGATTCTTCAGTTAAATTCTGCCATCTGCTGGTTTCCTAGTGGAACACATCAAACCTGTTCTCGTCTCATTTAATAGTCATTTAAGTTTTGAGCAGCACTCCACAAAACATTTCCAATCTTGTCTTTATCATCTTAGAAATGTTTCAAAAAATTCAGTCGAATTAAAGACACACAGATGATTTTACATGCTTTTATCTCCTCACGTCTAGATCACTGCATCAGCCTTTTTATTTGTCTAAATGACTCCAGATTGTACAGAAACACATCGCTCCTGTTTCAGCCTCTTTCCACCGACTCCCAGTGTGTTTTAGAGCTGATTTTAAGATCCTACTGATTTCATTAAAGACTCTTCATGGCCTCTCCCAGCTATATCTCAGACCTTCTAGTGCCATATATGCCAGTACGTACTTTGAGATCCTCGTTCTTTTGTCTGTTCCTCTTTTAAGTCCCTTCATAAAACATACTTTTATCAGAGAGCCTTTAATTTGCCTTGAATTGCTTTTATCTCCTTTAAATTTAGTTTTTTTTTCTTACATTTAAATGCTTTTTACTCAAATTGTTTTTATTTGTTCTAATGTTTTTATTTGTTTGCTTTTTTTGCTGCCTTTTAAACCACTTTGTAACTTGGATTGTGAAAATATCTCTATAAACAAAATCGTGATCATTGAAACATAAGTGTGTTTTCATGTGTTTTTAAAATCATAGCCATATTATGCACAATATGAAAATGTAAATTACTTAAATAATTACCAAAGGTAGGCTTAACTTTGATTTAATGCAGTAATATTAGTCTTAATGGATACATTAAACAGAAGTATTTCTCTGTGAACATAATTTTTGATCAACGAAATATTCACACATTCAACCACCAGAGTGCTCCCAAGTTTAAGGTTCAAGTTTAAATTAAGTAAAAGTAGAAAGGGATTATGTTTTTATTGTATCTAAAACTAAACACTTTATTTAAGGAGCACAATCAAAACCTTTCTGTAATGCACTTTATTTTAAAATGCCATCTTTAGTTGATATGAGAAAAGAAAGTGTGTGTGTGTGTGTGTGTGTGTGTGTATGAGAGAATAGCAGTAAGGCCGATAAAGGAGGTTACACAGAAAAAAGGCCAGACCGTGTGATGTCTTAAAACCACATGTGCTGCTAGAAGCAAGGTGTGTGGTTCTGTGTTTAAGGCCAGTGTGTGTGGTGTAAAGGTGAAGATGCCAGTTGCATGCAAGGTCTGGTTACAGGATGTAATGTCGGTGATACTAACATCAATTTAACAGTGTGGTTATACAATAGCCAACTATGAACAGACATAACAATAGCACTCAACAATCTCTAAGGCTGAGCCCTGACACTCTCTGGAGGAAACTCATTCAGCCGCTTGTATCTGTGCTGTTATTTTTTTCGGTCACTACCAAAAGCTCGTGACCATAGGTGAGGATTGGAGCGCAGACCACCTTCAGGCTCAGCTCTTTCTTCACCAGGACAGTCCGGTGCAACACCCAATGCTGCACCCATCCACCTGTCGATCTCATGCTCCATCTTACCTTCACTTGTGAACAAGATCCCAAGATACTTAAACTCCTCTGCTTGGGGCAGTGACTCCCTCCCAACACCGAGGGGCAGTCCACCTTTTTCCAGCAGAGCACCATGGCCTCAGATTTGGAGGTGCTGACTCTCATCCAGATCGCTTCACATTCAGCTGCAAACCGTCCCAGAGCCTGTTAGAGGTCTTCACCTGTAGAGTCCAACAGAACAACATCAACCACAAAAAGCAGAGAAGCAATCCTGAGGTCCCCAAACTGGACTCCCTCCTCCCCCCGGCTGCACCTTGAGACTCTGTCCATGAAGATCACTAACAGGATCAGAGACCAGGGACAGCCCTGATGGAGCCCAACACCCACTGAGACCAGGTCTGACTCACTGCAGAGAATGTGAACACAGCTCTCACAGCGGTTCTATAGGGAGCCAATGGCTCGCAGCAGAGACCCTGGTACCCCAAACTCCCACAACACCTCCCACAGGGTCCCCCGAGGGACACGGTCCTAAGCCTTCTCCAAGTCCACAAAGCACATGTAGACTGGATGTGTGAACTCCCATGACCCCTCCAGTATCCCTGCAGGATGACGAGATGGTCCACTGTCCAATCAGAGGGTCGACAATCAGCCGGAGCCTTTCCAGCAGCCAGGCATCAGTTTTTACCTGGGAGGCTGAGTAGTGTGATCCCTGATAGCACACCCTCCGGTCCTCCTTTTTAAAAATGGGGATCATCCCGGTCTACCAGTCCATGGCTGACTGGCAGACTCAACAATCTGAACAATATTAAATCAAATCAATATTTGTACATTGATTAAATTAAGCAGTCCTGTGTTTTAACCATGTGATGTTCGATGCTACGCCCAGTATGATACCAAGTCTGAACAGCTGAGTTTTTAAGGTCTCTTTGTGAGAGTCTTGAAACATGTGGTCATCCAGTGAGTCTCAACATATTCATGTGAGGAGCAGCAGCTAGCAAATATAAAGTCATTACTGTTTAATTATTTCAAAATATAAAATGCTTAATTTTACTTATTGTTATAAAGTCCATCTGGTCTGCACTAAACTGAGGTTCCTCATGTTCTGGACTAGAAGGTTGGGTCAGTAAAGCTTATTTATCTACTAACAGAGTGAAACTGTCTGTATTCATGTATGTATGTCCTTTGTGTATTTCTTGCTCTGTTCATCAAATCTACTCTAGACTTGGAGAGGGTGTTGCTGGACAGGAAATGGAGTGCAGTGTTGAATTTGGTGCAATTTGCAGACATGACACATATAATATTAATGAACTTTGAATACAGCAGTGAACAGTGAGCTGCTCTATGTGTAGGGGGAGTGTGGAGCTTCAGGGCTCTGATGACTCCTGCATGAGAGAGAACAGAGACGAGGTGTAAAAGTGCTCTAAAGAGAGAAAAGTAGACAGTGAAAATAGATCCTTTAATCAAGACCGGACACTACGACCTCGTGTCTAGAAAGAAAGAATCTAGACTCAAGGTCTGCAAGCGCTCAGAGCTCAATACACAATTACTGTAATTAATATTATATAAACAACAGAAAAGAAAAAGTATAATATATCCCCATTAAAACGTCACTTTTAAACTAGACAATGTAAAACAAATAAAGCTATGAAGCTTCAGCTCTGTTTTTGTGGCCTTCTTGCGTTTATTGTATTCATGGTGACCTTACCTTCAAGGGAAATGAAAGAAAGTGTGAACATGATGTCTTACTGCTTTGGTCTGACAGTTATTGTGTCTTGGTGCCATTTATAGCAAAGACTACAGAGTTTTTCTCACAGTTCATCATCATGATAACGTGACTTCGGTATCAGTGTGGTCAGATATAGATGGCTGTGATGTTCTGCTGAAGACCACAAACGTCTAAATATGTCTCCGACTGTGTTCACCGTGGTTTGGGTTTTTTTTTAGCAGCTCTCACTGTTCAGTTTTTGTTTCCTTTCAGTGGTTAAATTTCTTTTTGTTTCTTTGCTAAACATCAGTCACTGTTTCTAACTGCATTTACCACAGATCAGCTTTCTATCACTGAGTTGATTCAGTTTGAGTTTATTTTTAATCTTTCAATGGCAATGAGATAAAGAGAGGGTTCGACCCGAAGCTAAAGGAGAGTGAATACTGGACTCAGATCAGATGAATTTGATGTAGTTTTTGTTAGTCGCCACTGTCCTGCATCAGTCTCATCAGTCCTGCTCTGTCTCCAGTGTCCTCCCAGCCAATCAGCTCACAGTCTGCACTTATGTCTGGTCACATGTTCTCCATTCCTTCGTTAGTTCTGTTAGTATTTAAGTCTTATTTTTCTCTTCAGTCTTTGTTGGATCCATCCATCCATCCATCCATCTTCTTGCCGCTTATCCGGGGTCGGGTCGCGGGGGCAGCAGCCTAAGCAGGGAAGCCCAGACTTCCCTCTCCCCAGCCACTTCGTCCAGCTCTTCCAGGGGAACCCTTGTTGGATCCTAGTTTGTTTGTTCAGCTCTTTTAGATTTTGTTACACATCCCAAAAATAAAGACTGTTTCCTTCAGCTCTGTTGAGTCCACCTCTTTTCAATGACAATCACCAACATGTTATAAGGCTCGCTGCGGTACTTTCTAACACTGGAGGTGTACGTGTTTAACATGATCACACTTTATTCTGACACAGGAAACAGCGTCCATTAACCACAAACAGAAAAAGACTTTTCAGAAGTGACAGCACTGTCTGAAGTTGAGTTCCTGTTCCTCTCTCAGATAGAAACTGACTGTCTCTTCAGTCTGGTTCAGTGTGTTGGAGGATGAACATCTACAGCTGCCTGTTGGCCTTACTGCTGGCCTGTAATGTGACAGCAGGTGAGAATTTAACTCTCATCATAATAATGTTTAATATTAATGTTTTTTAGTGATGAATGTGTTACAGCTCTTCATTTTCACTGCTGTTTTCAGGCTGTAAGAAAGCAGCAGACACACATATACAAGTATTAAGTCTGTAGTTTCTGGTGTTTTACGTATCGTTCATATCATAGTCTGAAGGTAAAACTCAGTTTCTTCAAACAGAGTTTAACTGATGTTCTGTGTGATTAAAAAAAAGTATTTCATAGTTTTTAAGGATTTATTTATTGTCATATATGAATGAAACAAGTTGAAAGTTGATTATTGGTCACGTACACAAAGCTCAACACGATGTGCAGTGAAATGATGGGATTAAAAACTAGTTTAGTTTTTAGCTGGTACGATCTGGCCGGTCTGATTCATGGTCTGTTTGCCCTTTTCCTTGTAAACCTGTGGCTCTGCATCGCTTCCTAATTATATAAAGTTATATCTAACAATCTAGTTACTTTATAACTTGTGCAACTGGCTTGATTAAGGGACATTTTTAGTCTTTTTTTCAAATCTCTATGAAAATTAAATCTCCAACCAATTGATAAATGGATCAAATCCAGATGAGATCCTTATGATACCATCCATCAGGTTAAACTGGATTTCATGACTAACTTTGACTCTAAAGTTGACCTGATTTTTGGCGCTTTGAGCAGCGTTGAGATCTTTATCCATGTTGGGGAATCATGCGTCACGACTGGAACAACAGGTCAGATTAAATCTGAGTGATTTCTCTACCGGGTCAAACAACTTGAAAAGGATAATAAATCCCTGGTTGATAAGATTTTCATCTTATTTAAGGGTGAAGATAATAATCATCATGATAATCATGTAGCCTATTGCATTTACTATATATAACGCCTTTCATAACACAAATCCACATTTCAGATCACTCTTAACTATGTTAAAGGAGAAGACGTTTCCCCTTTCCTCGCTGAAGTTACAGGAGATACAGATTATTTTCCTCCTGCCAAAAATTGTACCCCCCTCCAGGAAACTGCTGAATGCGTGCACGCTCCCGCTGAAAATCTTAAATAAAAAAATGTAAATTATGAAATGGTAGACGCTTTTCTCTCGTCACTCTATATAAATCATCATATCTCACAACCCTAGTTTGTTACCAAGACAATTCTTAACACAACAGTTAACCCTCAACAGCTAAATGTGATTCTGATGAAAAACTATTTTTGAGTTCATTACAAAACTAGAAATGCTGACAGTCTGAAAATGTTTAGTTATTATAAACTGTGTTTCTTTTTCAGAAATAATCCAGCAAACAGTCAAGGAGAAGCAACATGTCTATCTGCCTTGTCCTCACTCTGTGGAGGATGAAGTGACGTGGAGCAGAGAGATTAATGGAAGCAAAGTTGATATATATGTAATTGATGGAGACAAAGAGATAAGATTCAATGATCCCCAGAAACGATACAGTTCAACACCAGAAAAGTCGCTGTTCATCTTCAGAGCTGCTGTCTCAGACTCTGGAACATATTACTGTAATAATGAACCAGCTGCTCAACTGACGGTGATCCCATCAGGTAACATCAGACACTGTTAAAGTTGTTCTGCTTTCTCTTCCTGTTTCAGAGTCTCTGAGCTCAACTTTTCTTTCTCTAAACTTTGATTAAATACAAACATTAACTTATTAATGAAATGTTGCGTTTCAGAGGTAAATGTGGTTTTAACTTCAATAATAAATATACTGTCAGACTTAATATCATGATTATTTATTACTATGATTACATTATTCCATCACTGGCTGGAATAATTAATTTCTTGTTACGCTTATTTGTGTATTTTTCTATCTTCGTCATTTTATTTTATGTGATGTGCTTTACTTTGTAGTGAATTAGTAAAGTTTTTTTTAATCAGTGAAGAAAAATGTATTTAAATTATTCTAAAATGCTTTTTAAAGTAGCAGCTCATCTTGTTCATGTAGAATCACACAGGAAATATAAAACCTCAATTAAATCATTGAATCTAAAACTTTTAGGAACTAAACGTTTATGTAGAATGAGCTGCTTCATAGTTAAAGGTTTTTAATTCTGCCTCAAACCAACAGTTTATACATCTGTGACATCTCTGCTCTGAAGTTTCTGTTTTTTTACTGGCTGACAGTCTGATAAGATCTTCTGAAAACTGATGAATTCCTGATTGTGTTACTGATAAAAGTAATTAGATTAATTATTACTCAGCAGCAAAGCGATGTTTCACTTCTTACTTTTGTTATTCAGCCGTCAGCTCAACGTTTCCTTTAAACAGCTCAAATCCTCCACAGTCACATCTGCATCTTATATATTTAACACATGTAGGAAGTCAACTGTGACCACACTGATATCACTCCTCCATTAATCCCAGTAAGGCAGCGAGCAGCCGACCCAACAAGTGTACAAGTAACAGATTACTGTGATTAGTAACTGTAATATAATTACTGAATATCAGATAGTAATCCATCACACTACACATTACTGTAAATGTAATATTACTGTAGTGTTACTGCTCAACACTGTTGGCCAATATATTAGTGCAGCTGTAAGTCAGACATCAATACAGTCAGAGCACTTTTAGTGACCTCACCACTTCTTCACTTTACTGTAGAAACAGAAGTTAGTTTCTTAAAGAAAATCTTGTTTTGGAACAAAACTCATTCATGTGTCTGCTGACTTTATCCTGAATACATTTATGATGACATCATGTTATAAAACATGTCTTACTTTTTACTTTCTGTTTGTTTGTTGTTCACAGGAACAGAAATAGTCGGAGCTACACAGAGGTCCAGCATCACTCTGACATGTCCTCATGATGATGGAGGGTCACATGTTCCAACATGGAGCAGAGAGATTGGTGGAAAACAAAAACCGATCAGGCTTCATGTTTCAACTGGAACCAAGACGTTGATGTTACCCAACCTGCAGCCTGCTGACTCTGGACTGTACCTCTGTGATGGAAAACCAGCTGTGTATCTAGAAGTGATCAAAGGTGAGTCGTCTAAGAGAGGTGAGAGACCAGAACTCAAAGATATGAAGGCTGGTAAAACACAGTTAAAGTTATTTAAAAGGAATAATCTGACCTTCTTGGCAACAAGATGTTTTACTTTCTTACTGAGAGAAGAGAAGATCAGTCAGTGGTGGATTGTAACTAAGTACATTTATTTAAATACAGTTTTACAAATAAAACATATTTTATATTAATAATGACTTTTGATCACTTTGTATTGATGTTGTTACTTTGACACATCAGAGTATTTTCTGTTGATCAGTGTCAAAAAACTTCTAAGAGTGAAAACTTTTTACAGTCTCTATATTCTGTAAAACATTTACAGAAACATCTTGTTTATGTAACATAACAATAACACTGAATGGTGTTTTTCTCCATAATAATTTTTACTTGTGATTCTTTATGAGAACATGTTGTACGGTGGTATTACTACTGTTACTGAAGTTAAAGATGTCTTTACTCCTTCGTCCTTACATGGATACCACATTCATATCTGTCCATTAAACATGAAGCTGCAGCCAGCAGTCCGTTAGCTTAGCTTAGCTTAGCTTAGCATAGCTTAGCTTAGCATAAAGACTGAAACAGAAGGAAACCGTGAGTCTGGTGTCAGAGAGTTATATGCAGAAATATAACGACACACAAGGCTGAACAAGAGCAAATATAACCAGTTCAAATCAGAAGGAAAGTTTAATGCTGCTTCAAATGAAACAAACAGTTTCTTCTACATTCAACTTCTTTAAGTCCTGAGTTTATAACTCACCACAAAACTGGTCTTCACCTTTTTCCCTGTTTCACAATTCATGATTTCAGGACTTCATGATAAACTGTAATCTGCTGTTCAGCAGTTTATATTTATATCTGTACTTTATATATCACACAGAAGACAGGATGCCGCCACCACCAACCACAACCTTACCGTCAACACTTACAAGACGACAAACAGCAGCAGCAACTTTGACAACAACAAAGAAACTTCGTCACACTAAGAAACCTGGAAAAGGTAATGACTAGAATGGGAGTAAGATGAAACCGATGTGAATGTTCAGTGAAGGCCAGTCAACAAGTGAGTTTATAACTCACCACAAAACTGGTCTTCACCCTTTTCCCTGTTTCACAATTCATGATTTCATGACTTCCTGTGGTAAAATGTATTTTGCTGTTCTGTTTATATTTCCTCCATCTCACACAGAAGAAAACAGGACGTCATCACCACCAACAACCACCTTAACTACAACAACGATAAAAACAGTGCGTAAAGCTACAAGAAGACAAACAGCAGCAGCAGCAACTTCGACTACAACAAAGAAACATCACACCAAGAAACCTGGAAAAAGTAAGGACATGAAACAACATAAGATGAAACAGATGTCAATTAATCCATCAATCTTTATTTGTATAGCACCAAATCACAACAGTCATCTCAAGGTACTTTACACACAGCAGGCCTAGACTGTACTCTTTATTCTGAACATTTTAACTGCAGTTATTAAACAGAATTAAACAGATGCAGAGAGACTGTTCAAGTGAAACTGAAGTTTCTATGTGAGAAACTGTTGCTGATGACTCACCACAAATATTTAAGTAGAATCGTCCTTTTTTAAATATTGTGAATCATTTTGTGACATTCAGTGAACAGTTAGCTTTGGTTAATAGATTTTCTGCGCTGTAATATGAATTTTCTCTTTTCTGCACAGAAGGTAAAACAACAATGAGCTCTACAACATCAGCACCACCTGCAAACACAGATATGACTCCAACAAGTAAGTCAAGAAAGCCAAAAAGAAAGTGGATGAGTAAATGAGTCAAATGAAAAAGACCTAAATGTTAAATTCTCATCAGAGTTTACAACAAAGATGAAGATATGTTTTCAGAGTTTGTGGGAAAAAAACAAGAAATTAAAAAGAAAAACTGATTCTGAATGTTTCTTGTCTTCCAGCCTCGGCTCACTTGTGGCAAATTCCTGTTCGTGTGTTGATCGTAACGCTTTATTTAATCATCATGATCAGCATCACCGTGACTACCTGGACAAGAGGTAAATGACCTGAAAGATGTTCAGCTGAAAATGTTTTTGTATATTTTAAACTCAGGAAATAATCTAATAATGTTTTCAGATTTTCGAAAAACTTCACTCATAACAGAAATAACTGGATATCAACCAACAAGCACTCAGACATTATAGCAACACAGGAATTTGTACAAAGATGAATGGAGAGAATAAATATTGATTGATGTCATTTTAATTCATTATGTTGCTTTAGCGCCACTTATTGGTGAAATGTGGTCAAATGAACCAGGAAGGTTTAAAGGGTTTATGTGAACATGTCGTCTAAATGTGGATTTAGGACTCATAGCAGCACTTATTCAAATTATAACTTTTTTTAAGACTCATCCAAATAAAAATTCAATGTTCTTTAAAGTTGATCAAAGTGAGCAGTGAATGTCTGTCTGGGTGTAAATGTGCCTGCTCTATTAATAAATCAGTTTTAACCATGAAAAGTGTCTCCACTGTTCAAGAATCATGACCTAAAATATAAAGTGTCTCAGAAAGGCCACTAGATGGCGACATCGCTCCTTGTCCCAAAGCCCAACTTTCTATCGGACATCTTTAACATCAAAGTGGCCTTTGAGATATTATAACAGACACAAAGCTGGAAGACATGAACCACCATGTCATGTTCCTCATCACTGTAACATTAACATTAACATAATGCTCTTTTAAATGTGAGACGCTGACTGATGAAGATGCAACACGAGTGAACTGAAAATATGTTTAATCATCTTTATGTTGATCTTCTCTCTGTTGCAGCTCGACAGATACAGAAACGACACACAGCAGAAACAGAAACTCATCTCTGATCCTCCATCACACAGAAACAAGAGCAGTAAAACCGACCGGTCAACAGTTTATCCACATCCGGTCTGACAGGAAACAGTCATTCTGCTTCCACCTCTAACCTCCACTGCTACGACTATTAAAACTTCATTTACAGATTTATTACAAATATTAATACTATTACTACCAATTTAAGCTTCATGTGGCAGAAATGGAGGGCGGGGGGAATCAACTAATTGGAAGAATGAAATTTGAGTGCTGTACAACTACCCCACCTGGGGGAGTTTCGCCCGCGGGAAATAGTCTAAGGACTCCGGTCCGAATACACCCAAACACCGATAATGATTTGAGTATAAAAATAGATATTTAGCCTATACAAAAAAAACTAAACTATTAAAACAAACCGGCACCAGTCACCAGACCTGAGTCTCCCAAACAGTCCAGACACGAGACCTGAAGACAGCAGCAGGAGTCCCGGTGCACCGCACAGCCAGGCTCACAATGTGCCTGTAAAGCACACAGACAATAGATATTAAACATGTTTATCAATCCATGAATGAAAAGGTGTAACCTGAACAGGCCACCTACCGCAGACCATCAGCACAGCCTCCCCGACAGAGAGGAGGGAGAGCAGCAGCCACAGTTTAACACTGCTGAGACCAAGAAAAGTGAATATTAGCGTCCAGCCAGCGAGCAGAGTTACAGCTGCCGATAAGTTGATTGAACAGACCTGAGGAGAGAGGACCAACACAGCCAGCAGCCAGCAGAGCGACACCGACTCCAGAGAGAGTGAGGGGATCCGGCAAACATCGACCACACGGTTCAGACTGGACGCCAGCCCCGAGGGAGACTAAGGAGCCAAACGGAGCACAGATCACCTGTGCAGGTAAAGTACCGGCGGCTCCGCCCCTCAATCAGCGCAGCGGAGCCGCACCTGATGTGGATCAGACCGGAAAGGAAAGGGGGAGGGGTGGGAAGCGAGCCATCCTGCCACCATCTACAGATTTATTACAGATATTATTGATGATAAACTGATCAACCAGGAAACAATGTAAAGAATAATATAAATCCTTAAGGTTGCATCAAAGTTGAGAAACTTGTTTGAACCATGAGAGTTTTTAGATTTGCTGTTGTGAACAGTTTGAGACGCTCGTGCTGTTTCTTCTTGTTTCCTCACAGATGTCTGGTGGTCGACCTGCTCAGCTAAACACTTTCTCTCTTTTTCATGTTGACTAAACTTATCTGAGTTTAGAGCTAAATTTATATTGATAACGTCTCTTCATTTAGCCAACAACTCATTTAATGTTCCTGCTTTTGCTTTTATTTCTACAAAACAATTGAGTGAGTTGTTACACTGGAACCACTTAAATCAGCTGATGATGTAACTGTAAATATCATTCATATTAATAGTGTGTGGGGGGGGGGGGGGGGGGGCAGTGGGTGGGGTTATCTGGTACAACAGTAGATTAGATTGACAGAGGTTCTCTGTTCCTTCAGTTTCATCTATAAAGTATGGTGTGTCTCAGAGGTCTTATTTTTCTTACATGCTTCCCATCGGACATATTATTCAGATACAAGGTGTTTCTTTCCATTTCCTGCTGGTGATACACAGATGTACCTTCCTTTAGACTCTGGTATGCTGAGTGCACTAAATGAATGTCTTTATGATGTCAAAGACTGGATGTCAAACAGATTCTTCAGTTAAATTCTGCCATCTGCTGGTTTCCTAGTGGAACACATCAAACCTGTTCTCGTCTCATTTAATAGTCATTTAAGTTTTGAGCAGCACTCCACAAAACATTTCCAATCTTGTCTTTATCATCTTAGAAATGTTTCAAAAAATTAAATCGAATTAAACACGCACAGATAATTTTACATGCTTTTATCTCCTCACGTCTAGATCACTGCATCAGCCTTTTTATTTGTCTAAATGACTCCAGATTGTACAGAAACACATCGCTCCTGTTTCAGCCTCTTTCCACCGGCTCCCAGTGTGTTTTAGAGCTGATTTTAAGATCCTAATGATTACATTAAAGGCTCTTCATGGCCTCTCCCAGCTATATCTCAGACCTTCTAGTGCCATATGTGCCAGTACGTACTTTGAGATCCTCGTTCTTTTGTCTGTTCCTCTTTTAAGTCCCTTCATAAAACATACTTTTATCAGAGAGCCTTTAATTTGCCTTGAATTGCTTTTATCTCCTTTAAATTTAGTTGTTTTTTTTCTTACATTGAAATGCTTTTTACTCAAATTGTTTTTATTTGTTCTAATGTTTTTATTTGTTCTCTTTTATAATGCAGTTTTTTTTATAATGTGTGTATTTTGCTGCCTTTTAAACCACTTTGTAACTTGGATTGTGAAAATATCTCTATAAATATAATAGTGATCATTGAAACAGAAGTGTGTTTTCATGCTTTCACATTTTTAATAGATGTAACTATTTAAAATATATATATTTTATCCTGTGTTTTTAAAATCATAGCCATATTATGCACAATATGAAAATGTAAATTACTTAAATAATTACCAAAGGTAGGCTTAACTTTGATTTAATGCAGTAATATTAGTCTTAATGGATACATTAAACAGAAGTATTTCGCTATTAACGTAATTTTTGATCAACGAAATATTCACACATTCAACCACCAGAGTGCTCCCAAGTTTAAGGTTTAAGTTTAAATTAAGTAAAAGTAGAAAGGGATTATGTTTTTATTGTATCTAAAACTAAACACTTTATTTAAGAAGCACAATCAAAACCTTTCTGCAATGCACTTTATTTTAAAATGCCACATGAGAGAGAGAGAATAGCAATGAGGCCGATAAAGGAGGTTACACAGAAAAAAGGCTGGACCGTGTGATGTCTTAAAACCACATGTGCTGCTAGAAGCAAGGTGTGTGGTTCTGTGTTTAAGGCCAGTGTGTGTGGTGTAAAGGTGTTGCATTAAGAGGATGTCAGTTGCATGCAAGGTCTGGTTACAGGATGTAACGTCGCCAACTATGAACAGACATAACAATAGCACTCAACAATCTCTAAGGCTGAGCCCTGACACTCTGTGGAGGAAACTCGCTTGTATCCACACTGTTATTTTTTCAGTCACTACCAAAAGCTCGTGACCATAGGTGAGGATTGGAGCGTAAACCGCCTTCAGGCTCAGCTCTTTCTTCACCAGGACAGTCCGGTGCAACACCCGATGCTGCACCCATCCACCTGTCGATCTCATGCTCCATCTTACCCTCACTTGTGAACAAGACCCCAAGATACTTAAACTCCCCTGCTTGGGGCAGTGACTCCCTCCCAACACCGAGGGGCAGTTCACCTGTTTCCAGCAGAGCACCATGGCCTCAGATTTGGAGGGCTGACTCTCATCCCGACCGCTTCACATTCAGCTGCAAACCGTCCCAGAGCCTGTTGGAGGACTTCACCTGTAGAGTCCAACAGATCAACATCAACCACAAAAAGCAGAGAAGCAATCCTGAAGTCCCCAAACTGGACTCTCTCCTCCCCCCAGCTGCACCTTGAGACTCTGTCCATGAAGATCACAAACAGGATCAGAGACCAGGGACAGCCCTGATGGAGCCCAACACCCACTGAGACCAGGTCTGACTTACTGCAGAGGATGTGAACACAGCTCTCACAGCGGTTGTATAGGGACCCAATGGCTCGCAGCAGAGACCCTGGTACCCCAAACTCCCACAACATCTCCCACATAGTCCCCCGAGAGAGACACAGTCCTAAGCCTTCTCCATGTCCACAAAGCACATGTAGACTGGATGTGTGAACTCCCATGACCCCTCCAGTATCCCTGCGGGATGACGAGCTGGTCCACTGTCCAATCAGAGGGTCGACAATCAGCCGGAGCCTTTCCAGCAGCCTGGCATCAGCTTTTACCTGGGAGGCTGAGTAGTGTGATCCCTGATAGCACACCCTCTGGTCCTCCTTTTTAAAAATGGGGACCACCATCCCGGTCTGCTAGTCCATGGCTGAGTGGCAGACTCAACAATCTGAACAATATTAAATCAAATCAATATTTGTACATTTATTAAATTAAGCAGTCCTGTGTTTTAACCATGTGATGTTCTAAGCTATGCCCAGTATGATACCAAGTCTGAACAGCTGAGTTTTTAAGGTCTCTTTGTGAGAGTCTTGAAACATGTGGTCATCCAGTGAGTCTCAACATATTCATGTGAGAAGCAGCAGCTAGCAAATATAAAGTTGTTACTGTTTAATTATTTCAAAATATAAAATGCTTAATTTTACTTATTGTTATAAAGTCCATCTGGTCTGCACTAAACTGAGGTTCCTCATGTTCTGGACTAGAAGGTTGGGTCAGTAAATCTTATTTATCTACTAACAGAGTGAATCTGTCTGTATTCATGTATGTATGTCCTTTGTGTATTTCTTGCTCTGTTCATCAAATCTACTCTAGACTTGGAGAGGGTGTTGCTGGACAAGAAATGGAGTGCAGAGTTGAATTTGGTGCAATTTGCAAACATGATACATATAATATTAATGAACTTTGAATACAGCAGCGAACAGTGAGCTGCTCCACTATGTGTAGGGGCAGTGTGGAGCTTCAGGGCTCTGATGACTCCTGCATGAGAGAGAACAGAGACAAGGTGTAAAAGAGAGAAAAGTAGACAGTGAAAATAAATCCTTTAATCAAGACCGGACACTACGACCTCGTGTCTAGAAAGAAAGAATCTAGACTCAAGGTCTGTAAGCGCTCAGAGCTCAATACACAATTACTGTAATTATTATAATAAGCAACAGAAAACCAAAACTATAATGTGTCCCCTTTTATTTAAAAATTCACTTTTAAAGACAATTAATGTAAAACAAATAAAGCCATGAAGCTTCAACCCAGCTGTTTTTGTGGCCTTCTTGCATTCATTGTATTCAAGTGGTAGTTCACCATCATGACAACGTGACTTCGGTATCAGTGTGGTCAGATATAGGATTAGGATACTTTTTTACTTTTTTTTTTGGTCTCCCTAGGGAGAAATTTATCTTGGAGACAGGGACAAGTGTTGCATAAATAACATACAATAAAAAACAACATGCAATACAAACGTACGGTAAAAAGACAGTGATGGAACAAACGCAAAGTGACATTGGAAGATCCTACTCATGTACCGCCATACACCCCCCCCCCCATCAAAGCATTCACACAGGCATTCATCACCCTCTCCACATCACCATGGCAACCTACCAAAACATTCATTCCGTCATGAATATAGGTTCAGTCACACATCCCACCACTCCATCACAGACACTCATACATCCACACACTATCTGGAGTCATAATACACAATTTCATTTCCATACGCAAAACCATCACATACATTCGTTTCTGGTTAAGAAGTTTGATATATATAGAGATATATTTAGACGGCTGTAATGTTCTGCTGAAGACCACAAACGTCTAAATATGTCTCTGACTGCGTTCCCCCAGAAGGTGGTGGTTTGGTTTTGTTGGGCAGCTCTCACTGTTCAGTTTTTTTTCTTTCAGTGGTTAAATTTCTTTTTGTTTCTTTGCTAAACATCAGTCACTGTTTCTAACTGCATTTACCACAGATCAGCTTTCTATCACTGAGTTGATTCAGTTTGAGTTTATTTGAACTGCTTGTTAATCTTTCAATGGCAATGAGATAAAGAGTGGGTTCGAACTGAAGCTAAAGGAGAGTGAATACTGGACTCAGATCAGATTAATTTGATGTAGTTTTTGTTAGTCGCCACTGTCCTGCATCAGTCTCATCAGTCCTGCTCTGTCTCCAGTGTCCTCCCAGCCAATCAGCTCACAGTCTGCACTTATGTCTGGTCACATGTTCTCCATTCCTTCGTTAGTTCTGTTAGTATTTAAGTCCTATTTTTCTCTTCAGTCTTTGTTGGATCCTAGTTAGTTTGTTCAGCGCTGTTCTTTTGGATTTTGTTACACATCCCAGAAATAAAGACCGTTTCCTGCAGCTCTGTTGAGTCCACCTCTTTTCAATGAAAATCACCAACATGTTATAAGGCTCGCTGAGGTACTTTCTAACACTGGAGGTGCACATGTTTAACATGATCACACTTTATTCTGACACAGGAAACAGCGTTCATTAACCACAAACAGAAAAAGACTTCGGAAATGACAGCAGTGTCTGAAGTTGAGTTCCTGTTGCTCTCACAGATAGAAACTGGTCACTAACTATCTCTTCAGTCTGGTTCAGTGTGTTGGAGGATGAACATCTACAGCTGCCTGTTGGCCTTACTGCTGGCCTGTAATGTGACAGCAGGTAAGAATTTATCTCTCATAATAATGTTTAATAATAATGTTTTTCAGTGATGAATGTGGTGCATCTACGAATCTAGTTACTTTATAACTGGCGCGACTGGCTTGATTAAGGGACATCTTTATTATTGCTTTTCAAAGAAGTTTACAAGAATTGATAAAAGGATAAAATCCAGATGAAATCCTTATGATACCATCCATCAGGTTAAACTGGATTTCATGACTAACTTTGACACTTTGAGCAGCATTGAGATCTTTATCCATGTTGGGGAATCATGTGTCACGACTGGAACAACGGGTCAGATTAAATCTGAGTGATTTCTCTACCGGGTCAAACAACTTGAAAAGGATAATAAATCCCTGGTTGATAAGATTTACACCTCACTTAAGGGTGAAGATAATAATCATCATGATATCATGTAGCCTATTGCATTTACTATATATATATATACATACATATACATATACACACATACACACACACTTTTCATAACACAAATAACTTTCCTAGCTGAAGTTACGGGGGGATACAGATTATTTCAGACTATATATCTCCCGCTGCCAGGGGATACAAACTCTGGCAGGGCTAACTACCTTGCTATGACACCGGTCTGATCCCTCAGCTTCTGGGAAAAGACAACTCTGCCACACCAGCAGCTATCTAGAGGGAACATCGCAATCCTGTCCACCCAAACGACAGATCCAGTCCCTTCCTGATAAATCTGCTCCAGTTTCAGGATAAATTAAAGATCCTCCATGAACTCTCCTGTAAAGCTCCAGTTCAGAGCTGATTTGCTTTAGTACCTTGGTCATGGGGTCAATAGACTGGTCTCTGTGTTTCTGTTATGAACTTTGTTGGTTTCTGTGTGTTTAATCATATTAATAATCTATTTGGTATTTTTGTGCCCTACAAATTATTTCCTCTGATCTCAGATTACGTCTACGTCTGGTCAGTGATGATTTATTCTTAAACCTTATCAAAGTGGATGGTGTTAAAGGACTGAAAAGAATTAATATGAATATTAGAAGTCTTCTAGCTAAAATGTATTTCCTTCAATGAGAGTTGAACAGTATAAACTTGTCATTACATTATCAGAAACTTGGTTTACTAACAAAATATCTAACAATGAAATTAAACGTACCGACTATGTCTCACATCCAGTTGACAGAGGTGCAAGAGGAAGTGGTGTAGCCACATATGTGTCTTCTAATCTGGTCTCACAGTTAATCATCCAGATACTGAAGAGCTACTGTTTGAATTAATTCCTTGACACATTTACTGATGGTGTGAATCTGTGTGAAGTCAGACGGTTAAAGTGAAGTGATGCTTTAAGGTCTTCATGTTTCATGATTAGCAGTTAGCACTCGACAGCTAAATGTGATTCTGACTCTGATGAAGAACTTTTGTGATTTGATGATACAATCCAGAGAGTAGAATATGAAGCGGTGGCGAGCAGGTGGTCGAGTGGTTAAGAGCACATGTCACGTACACAGCGGACCACGGCTCGAGTCCCGGTCGCCAGACCTTTCTGCATGTCACACCCCCTCTCCTGTTATTTCCTGTCTCTCTACTGTCAAATAAAGGTCAGAAAAAATATTTAAAAATGAAACTGACGCTTTTCTCTCGTCACACTATCTATCTATCTATCTATCTATCTATCTATATCTATATCTATATCTCGTCATATCTCAAAGCCCTAGTTTGTTACCAAGACAATTCTCTAAAAAGAAAAGTGCACACAGTTAACACTTTACAGCTAAATGTGATTCTGATGAAAAACTAATTTTGAGTTCATTATGAAACTAGAAATGCTGACAGTCTGAAAATGTTTAGTTATTATAAACTGTGTTTCTTTTTCAGAAATAAACTATCAACCAGTCATGGAGGGAGACTGGACCTTTCTATTTTGTCCTCACCCTGTGGAGGGTAAAGTGACGTGGAGCAGAGAGATTAATGGAAGGAAAGTAGATATATTAGCAACTGATGGTTACAGAGTGGAAAGATTATATGATCCTCAGAGACGATACAGTTCATTATCAGATAAGTCACTGATCATCTCCAGTCTGTCTGTCTCAGACTCTGGAACATATTACTGTAATAATGAACCAGCTGCTCAACTGACGGTGATCCCATCAGGTAACATCAGACTCTGTTAAAGTTGTTCTGCTTTCTCTTCCTGTTTCAGAGTCTGAGCTCAACTTTTCTTTCTCTAAACTTTGATTAAATACAAACATTAACTTATTAATGAAATGCTGCGTTTCAAAGCTAAATGTGGTTTTAACTTCAATAATAAATATACTGCAGACTTAATATCATGATTATTTATTACTATAATTACATTATTCCATCACTGGCTGGAATAATTAATTTCTTGTTACTTAAATATTTGTGTATTTTTCTGTTAGTCATTTTATTGAAGGCAGGTAAAACACAGAGAAGTTATTTAAAGGAATAATCTGACCTTCTTGGCAACAAGATGTTTTACTTTCTTACTGAGAGAAGAGAAGATCAGTCAGTGGTGGATTGTAACTAAGTACATTTATTTAAATACAGTTTTACAAATAAAACATATTTTATATTAATAATGACTTTAGATCACTTTGTATTGATGTTGTTACTTTGACACATCAGAGTATTTTCTGTTGATCAGAGTCAAAAAACTTCTAAGAGTGAAAACTTTTTACAGTCTCTATATTCTGTAAAATATTTACATAAACATCTTCTTTATGTAAAATAACAATAATAACATTGAATGGTGTTTTTCTCCATAATAATTTTTCCTTCTGATCCTTTATGAGAACATGTTGTACGGTGGTATTACTACTGTTACTGAAGTTAAAGATGTCAGTACTCCTTCATCCTTACATGGATACCACATTCATATCTGTCCATTAAACATGAAGCTGCAGCCAGCAGTCACTTAGCTTAGCTTAGCTTAGCTTAGCATAAAGGCTGAAACAGAAGGAAACAGTGAGTCTGGTGTTACAGAGAGTTATATGCAGAAATATAACGACACACAAGTCTGAACAAGAGCAAATATAACCAGTTCAAATAAGAAGGAAAGTTTAATGCTGCTTCAAATGAAACAAACAGTTTCTTCTACATTCAATTGCTTTAAGTCCTGAGTTTATAACTCACCACAAAACTGGTCTTCACCTTTAACCCAGTTTCACAATTCATGATTTCATGACTTCCTGTGGTAAAATGTATTTTGCTGTTCTGTTTATATTTCCTCCATCTCACACAGAAGAAAAGAGGAAGCCACCAACCACAAGACAAATGCCAACAACACCAACAACTACGCCTGCAACAAAGAATCAAAGTAAGATGAAACAGAAATAAATATTAAATAATAAAACTGATTAAAAGTTGATCGATCTAAAACAAAAAGCAGAAAACATTTTAACTGCAGATGTTAAAACAGATGCAGAGATCAGATCAGAGCTCATGTTCAGCATTCAAGTGGTTTTATTTATAGAGTTTGAACTGATGACAAATATTAAAGTAGAATCGTCCATTTTTAAATACTGTGAATCATTTTGTGACATTCAGTAAACAGTGAGCTGTAGTTAATAGATTTTCTGTCCTGTAATATATATTCTCTCTATTCTGCACTGAAGGTAAAACATCAGCTCCTATAACAGCTTCTACATCAGCAGACTCAGATATGACTCCAACAAGTAAGTCACAAAGAAACCTGAAAGTAGTAGTTCTGTTATATTTACTGTCAATTTAAAATATTAATTTTGGTCTCAGAGTTATGAAGACCAGTCCAGTTTCAGGCAGCTCAGCAAATACATGTTGAGAACAGTGAACAGACTCTTTATGTGCATGTGAGCAGGAAGAGAAGTGATGAGCTCATACACAACTGTGTTGGCTGTCAGATAGAAAATGTCCCCAAACCTAAACCCTTAATATGAACCATCACACACAGAAACCTTCAACTACAACACAACAGGAACTAGTTTTCACTGCATTTATTTAATGTGCTTTTAACTGTTTTATTGTCTTAAAGTTAATCTTCATTAAACTACTGAGGTTTTGTTACATTCTGGGTTTGAAGCTTGAAGGTTTTTATTCATTATGAAATCTTTACATTTGACTCTTAAATGTGAACTCTTATTTAAAAATTCTCTTTTTGCAGAAATAATAGTGGAGGAGGGGAAGTTGGTCTCTCTGTCTTGTCCTTTCTCTGTGGAGGGTAAAGTGACGTGGAGCAGAGAGATTAATGGAAGCAAAGTTGATGTATTTGCAGTTGATGGAAACACAGACAGAAGATTCAATGATCCTCAGAGACGATATTCTGCATCAGCAGATAAGTCGCTGCACATTAAACACGTGTCTGTCTCAGACTCTGGAACATATTACTGTAATAATGAACCAGCTGCTGAACTGACGGTGATCCCATCAGGTAACATCAGACTCTGATTATAAAGATCAAATCTCTTCATTTATTTATAGCTTCATATTTATTCTCATCCAAATTCTCAGAAAGAAAAATTAAATACATGCATGTAAGGAAATATATTACTATTGTTTCAGCCTTTAAAACAACATCACTGTCTGCAACAAGCAAGTCAAGAAAGATGAAGATATGTTTTCAGAGTTTGAAGAAAGTGTTTCTTGTCTTCCAGCCTCGACTCACTTGTGGCAAATTCCTGTTCGTGTGGTGATCGTAACGCTTTATTTAATCATCATGATCAGCATCACCGTGACTACCTGGACAAGAGGTGAATGACCTGAAAGATCTTAATCTGAAAAACTAGTCAGATGATATTTTAAACTCAGGAAATCTATTCATATTTTATGTAAAATAAAAAAAGAAAATTGAGACAAAATAATTGATGTCATTTTAATTCATTATGTTGCTTTAGCGCCACTTATTGGTGAGATGTGGTCAAATGAATCAGGAAGGTTTAAAGTTTATGTGAACATGTCGTCTAAATGTGGATTTAGGACTCATAGCAGCACTTAACTCAAATTATAGAAAATCATAACTTTTTTTAAGACTCATCCAAATAAAAATTCAACGTTGTTTAAAGTTGATCAAAGTGAGCAGTGAATGTCTGTCTAGGTGTAAATGTGCCTGCTCTATTAATAAATCAGTTTTAACCATGAAAAGTGTCTCCACTGTTCAAGAATCATGACCTAAAAAATAAAGTGTCGCAGAAAGGCCACTAGATGGCGACATCGCTCCTTGTCCCAAAGCACAACTTTCTATCGGACATCTTTAAAATCAAAGTGGCCTTTGAGATATTATAACAGACACAAAGCTGGAAGACATGAACCACCATGTCATGTTCCTCATCACTGTAACATTAACATTAACATAATGCTCTTTTAAATGTGAGACGCTGACTGATGAAGATGCAACACGAGTGAACTGAAAATATGTTTAATCATCTTTATGTTGATCTTCTCTCTGTTGCAGCTCGACAGATACAGAAACGACACACAGCAGAAACAGAAACTCATCTCTGATCCTCCATCACACAGAAACAAGAGCAGTAAAACCGACCGGTCAACAGTTTATCCACATCCGGTCTGACAGGAAACCGTCATTCTGCTTCCACCTCTAACCTCCACTGCTTCGACTATTAAAACTTAATTTACAGATTTATTACAAATATTACTACTATTACTACCAATTTAAGCTTCATGTGGCAGAAATGGAGGGCGGGGGGAATAATCTAGGCCTAATTGGAAGAATGAAATTTGACTACTGTACAACTACCCCACCTGGGGGAGTTTCGCCCGCGGGAAAATAGTCTAAGGACGCAGGTCTGAATGTACCCAGACACAGATAGTGATTTGAGTATAAAAATAGATATTTATACAAAAAAACAAACCATTAAAACAAACCGGCACCAGTCACCAGACCTGAGTCTCCCAAACAGTCCAGACACGAGACCTGAAGACACAGCAGCAGGAGTCCCGGTGCACCGCACAGCCAGGCTCACAATGTGCCTGTAAAGCACACAGACAATAGAAATTAAACATGTTTATCAATCCATGAATGAAAAGGTGTAACCTGAACAGACCACATACCGCAGACCATCAGCACAGCCTCCCCGACAGAGAGGAGGGAGAGCAGCAGCCACAGTTTAACACTGCTGAGACCAAGAAAAGTGAATATTAGCGTCCAGCCAGCGAGCAGAGTTACAGCTGCCGATAAGTTGATTGAACAGACCTGAGGAGAGAGGACCAACACAGCCAGCAGCCAGCAGAGCGACACCGACTCCAGAGAGAGTGAGGGGATCCGGCAAACATCGACCACACGGTTCAGACTGGACGCCAGCCCCGAGGGAGACTAAGGAGCCAAACGGAGCACAGATCACCTGTGCAGGTAAAGTACCGGCGGCTCCGCCCCTCAATCAGCGCCGCGGAGCCGCACCTGATGTGGATCAGACCGGAAAGGAAAGGGGGAGGGGTGGGAAGCGAGCCATCCTGCCACCATCTACAGATTTATTACAGATATTATTGATGATAAACTGATCAACCAGGAAACAATGTAAAGAATAATATAAATCCTTAAGGTTTCATCAAAGTTGAGAAACTTGTTTGAACCATGAGAGTTTTTAGATTTGCTGTTGTGAACAGTTTGAGACGCTCCTGCTGTTTCTTCTTGTTTCCTCACAGATGTCTGGTGGTCGACCTGCTCAGCTAAACACTTTCTCTCTTTTTCATGTTGACTAAACTTATCTGAGTTTAGAGCTAAATTTATATTGATGACGTCTCTTCATTTAGCCAACAACTCATTTAATGTTCCTGCTTTTGGTTTTATTTCTACAAAACTATTGAGTGAGTTGTTACACTGGAACCACTTAAATCAGCTGATGATGTAACTGTAAATATCATTCATATTAATTGTGTGTTGGGGGGGGGGTGTGTGGGGGGGTTATCTGGTACAACAGTAGATTAGATTTACAGAGGGTCTCTGTTCCTTCAGTTTCATCTATAAAGTATGGTGTGTCTCAGAGGTCTTATTTTTCTTACATGCTTCCCATCGGACATATTATTCAGATACAAGGTGTTTCTTTCCATTTTCTGCTGGTGATACACAGATGTACCTTCCTTTAGACTCTGGTATGCTGAGTGCACTAAATGAATGTCTTTATGATGTCGAAGATTGGATGTCAAACAGATTCTTCAGTTCAATTCTGCCATCTGCTGGTTTCCTAGTGGAACACATCAAACCTGTTCTCGTCTCATTTAATAGTCATTTAAGTTTTGAGCAGCACTCCACAAAACATTTCCAATCTTGTCTTTATCATCTTAGAAATGTTTCAAAAAAAATAATTAAATTGAATTAAAGACACACAGATAATTTTACATGCTTTTATCTCCTCACGTCTAGATCACTGCATCAGCCTTTTTATTTATCTGAATGACTCCAGATTGTACAGAAACACATCGCTCCTGTTTCAGCCTCTTTCCACCGGCTCCCAGTGTGTTTTAGAGCTGATTTTAAGATCCCACTGATTACATTAAAGACTCTTCATGGCCTCTCTCAGCTATATCTCAGACCTTCTAGTGCCATATGTGCCAGTACGTACTTTGAGATCCTCGTTCTTTTGTCTGTTCCTCTTTTATGTCCCTTCATAAAACATACTTTTATCAGAGAGCCTTTAATTTGCCTTGAATTGCTTTTATCTCCTTTAAATTTAGTTGTTTTTTCTCTTACATTGAAATGCTTTTTACTCAAATTGTTTTTATTTGTTTGCTTTTATAATGCAGTTATTTTATAATGTGTGTATTTTGCTGCCTCTTAAACCACTTTGTAACTTGGATTGTGAAAATATCTCTATAAATAAAATAGTGATCATTGAAACAGAAGTGTGTTTTCATGCTTTCACATTTTTAATAGATGTAACTATTTAAAATATATAGTTTTTATCCTGTGTTTTTAAAATCATAGCCATATTATGCACAATATGAAAATGTAAATTACTTAAATAATTACCAAAGGTAGGCTTAACTTTGATTTAATGCAGTAATATTAGTCTTAATGGATACTTTGTATTAAACAGAAGTATTTAGGTATGAACGTAATTTTTGATCAACAAAATATTCACACATTCAACCACCAGAGTGCTCCCAAGTTTAAGGTCTAAGTTTAAGTTAAGTAAAAGTAGAAAAGGATAATATTTTTATTGTATCTAAAACTAAACACTTTATTTAAGAAGCACAATCAAAACCTTTCTGTAATGCACTTTATTTTAAAATGCCATCTTTAGTTGATATGAGAAAAGAAAGTGTGTGTGTGTGTGTGTGTGAGAATAGCAATAAGGCCGATAAAGGAGGTTACACAGAAAAAAGACCAGACCGTGTGATGTCTTAAAACCGCATGTGCTGCTAGAAGCAAGGTGTGTGGTTCTGTGTGTAAGGCCAGTGTGTGTGGTGTAAAGGTGTTGCATTAAGAAGATGTCAGTTGCATGCAAGGTCTGGTTACAGGATGTAACGTCGGTGATACTAACATCAATTTAACAGTGTGGTTATACAATAGCCAACTATGAACAGACATAACAATAGCACTCAACAATCTCTAAGGCTGAGCCCAGACACTCTCTGGAGGAAACTCATTTCAGACGCTTGTATCCGTGCTGTTATTTTTTCGGTCACTACCAAAAGCTCGTGACCATAGGTGAGGATTGGAGCGTAGACCGCCTTCAGGCTCAGCTCTTTCTTCACCAGGACAGTCTGGTGCAACACCCGATGCTGCACCCATCCACCTGTCGATCTCATGCTCCATCTTACCCTCACTTGTGAACAAGACCCCGAGATATTTAAACTTTTGGAGGTCTTCACCTGTAGAGTCCAACAGAACGACATCAACCACAAAAAGCAGAGAAGCAATCCTGAGGTCCCCAAACTGGACTCTCTCCTCCCACCAGCTGGATGTGTGAACTCCCATGACCCCTCCAGTATCCCTGCAGGATGACGAGCTGGTCCACTGTCCAATCAGAGGGTCGACAATCAGCCGGAGCCTTTCCAGCAGCCTGGCATCAGCTTTTACCTGGGAGGCTGAGTAGTGTGATCCCTGATAGCACACCCTCCGGTCCTCCTTTTTTAAAATGGGGATCACCATCCCGGTCTGCCAGTCCATGGCTGACTGGCAGACTCAACAATCTGAACAATATTAAATCAAATCAATATTTGTACATTGATTAAATTAAGCAGTCCTGTGTTTTAACCATGTGATGTTCGATGCTATGCCCAGTATGATACCAAGTCTGAACAGCTGAGTTTTTAAGGTCTCTTTGTGAGAGTCTTGAAACATGTGGTCACCCAGTGAGTCTCAACATATTCATGTGAAGCAGCAGCTAGCAAATATAAAGTTGTTACTGTTTAATTATTTCAAAAAATAAATGCTGAATTTTACTTATTGTTATAAAGTCCATCTGGTCTGCACTAAACTGAGGTTCCTCATGTTCTGGACTAGAAGGTTGGGTCAGTAAAGCTTATTTATCTACTAACAGAGTGAATCTGTCTGTATTCATGTATGTATGTCCTTTGTGTATTTCTTGCTCTGTTCATCAAATCTACTCTAGACTTGGAGAGGGTGTTGCTGGACAAGAAATGGAGTGCAGTGTTGAATTAGGTGCAATTTGCAAACATGATAAATATAATATTAATGAACTTTGAATACAGCAGTGAACAGTAAGCTGCTCCATTATGTGAAGGGGCAGTGTGGAGCTTCAGGGCTCTGATGACTCCTGCATGAGAGAGAACAGAGACGAGGTGTAAAAGTGCTCTAAAGAGAGAAAAGTAGACAGTGAAAATAGATCCTTTAATCAAGACCGGACACTAAGACCTCGTGTCTAGAAAGAAAGAATCTAGACTCAAGATCTGCAAGTGCTCAGAGTCAGAAACACATCATTCCGGTTTCAGCTTCTTTCCACCGGCTCCCAGTATGTTTTAGAGCTGATTTTAAGATCCTACTGATTACATTAAAGGCTTTTCATGCTACTGCCATATGTGCCAGTACGTACTCTCTGATGACACCACATCATACTGCAGATGCATTCATGACAATCTACAGCATCAATAATGTACCCCCCCCCACCCAAAACCACCAGCTGCACCACCCAGAGGTTTGTCATGCAGGAAACAGTTTTAACTTCCTCTAAATCATGATTCATGGTTGCTGTTGAACTTGATCTCATGTAACTTAAAGATGAGTGTATTCTTGTTTTTTGTGTTTTTAATGTATGTTGTGACACCTGGACTCTGGTACTAGAAGTCTCTACACTTGTGTCTAATATCCAACAGGGTTGAATTCTTGTTCCACTTTCTTTAACTGATGACAAATGTCCACCTGTCCTTAGTTGATTATATACAGTCAACCCAGTCTCACAACCTGTGTGCCGATAGCATAACTTTCCTCTTTCAAATTTTGCATGTGGGTGATATAACTATTTAATTCTGTATTTTAACCTTTTCACGTCTCATTTAACACCATTGGTCTGGGTTAGGCACAAAAACCACTTTGGTTAAAACTGTGAAAAGGACCTAAAATGTCATTTAGTTTTTTCATGTTTCTAGGTTTTTATTTTCAGTTTATTTCTGTGTTCCTCCTCAGTCCATTTTTCTCTCCACTGTCCTGCATCAGTCTCATCAGTCCTGCTCTGTCTCCAGTGTCCTCCCAGCCAATCAGCTCACAGTCTGCACTTATGTCTGGTCACATGTTCTCCATTCCTTCGTTAGTTCTGTTAGTATTTAAGTCTTATTTTTCTCTTCAGTCTTTGTTGGATCCTAGTTAGTTTGTTCAGCACTGCTCTTTTGGATTTTGTTACACATCCCAGAAATAAAGACTGTTTCCTTCAGCTCTGTTGAGTCCACCTCTTTTCAATGACAATCACTAACATGTAATAAGGTCATTTGAGGAACGTGGTGAACATGATCACACTTTATTCTGACACAGGAAACAGCGTTCATTAACCACAAACAGAAAAAGACTTTTCAGAAGTGACAGACCAGTGTCTGAAGTTGAGTTTCTCTTCCTCTCTCAGATAGAAATAGAAACTGTGGTCACTGACTATCTCTTCAATCTGGTTCAGTGTGTTGGAGGATGAACATCTACAGCTGCCTGTTGGCCTTACTGCTGGCCTGTAATGTGACAGCAGGTAAGAATGTATCTCTCATCATAATAATGTTTAATAATAATGTTTAATCTTTATTTTCACTGCTGTTTTCAGGCTGTAAGAAAGCAGCAGACACAAAGTATGAAGTCTGTAGTTTCTAGTGTTTTAAGTATCGTTCATATCATAGTCTGAAGGTAAAACTCAGTTTCTTCATACAGAGTTTAACTGATGTTTTGTGTCATAGTTTAGAAATGAAACTTTGATATAAGTTAAAGCAGTGAGTGTACAGCTTGTATAGCAGTATAGATTTACTGTCCTCTGAAAATAACTCAACACCGCCATTATCAGATCCTCAGAGTTCTTTGCCATGAGGCGCCATGTTGAATATCCAGAGTATTTAACAGCCCTGCTCCCCATTCACACCTGAAACCTTGTAACACTAACGAGTCACATGACACCAGGGAGGGACGACGACACAAGTGGGCACAATTTGGACATGTTCACTGTGAGCTGTACTCACTTGTGTTGCCAGCTGTTAGACATTAATGACTGTGTTGAATTATTTTCAGAGGACAGTAAATCTATAAGCTATAGAAGCTGTACACTCACTACTTTAACTTATATCAAAGGTTCATTTCTATAATGTTGACCCATGAAAAGATAGAATAAAATATTTGAAGGGGTGTGAGGGGTGTAGTCACTTTTGTGAGATACTGTATCTTCAACAGACTCACTGGTAATATTTGCTGTGAACTATGTGACAGCTGTAGCAGCAGCCTTAATTATATAAATAATGTACTTCACCTGACATAATGTATGAATGCAGTTTTTGTTTTTGAGCCACATTAATGTCTTCTCAATGAAGCAGACCAAACTCAGAGCTGATTTACTTTAATCTATTCACCAAACCTTGGTCATGGGCTCAATAGGCTGGTCTTGTGTGTTTCTGTTATGAACTTTGTTGGTTTCTGTGTGTTTAATCGTGTTGATTATCTATTTGGTATTTTTTATGCCCTCTAAATGGTTTTCCTGGTCAGTGATGATTTATTCTTAAACCCTAAATATCAAACTGGATGGTGTTAAAAACTGTGTTTTTCAACCTTTTTTGAGCAACTGCACATTTTTTACATTTAAATCAAATCCTGTGGCACCATAAACCAAAAGTGTTACAATGACATTGTAACCTCATACAGATATAATACACATTTAGTCTCTCAATTTATTTCTACTCACTCAGTGTGAAACCTGGTCCTGTTCAGATGAACACAAAGCTGAGATCCTCAGAGTCTCACATCCAGTTGACAGAGGTGCAAGAGGAAGAGGTGTAGCCACATATGTGTCTTCTAATCTGGTCTCACAGTTAATCATCCAGATACTGAAGAGCAGGGACGTGCACATGATTATAGACAGAGGCTCAAAGTCAGAAAAGGGCAGCATGTGCGTGCCGAAATTTTTTTTTCCGGTCCTTTACACAATATGGAAATTAATGTAAAATTAAAAAATAAAGTGCTAATAGAAAGCTAACTACTTATCTGTGTGTCCTGTAGGTGAAAGTGATATGAAATTACCATTTATTTTGTCAACAAATTATTGTCAACATGAGTAATAATACAGCTTATATCCCCAGAATGCTGATATTACTATATTATTATTATTATTATTATTATTATTATTATTATTATTATTATTATTATTTTGTTAGCCCCAGCAGTAGCAAAGTCACAATAAACTTTATATCTAAACCTCGGACCTGTAGTGAGGGAAATATGATCCGCCGTAAACATGCTGCATTTTATTTTGAAAATTAACCCAGTGTTTTATTTTGTACACGATTTCCTGTCCCGCACGATCTGCTCCGTGTGATTGATGCACCGTGCTCCCATGTCCAGCAAAAATAGAAGCTGACACATTGACTAAAATAGAGCGTTTTTCTGAAATATTAAACATATTTAAGCACATTGAATAAGTGGACGGAGACTAGTTAGACCATAACTCACAAGTTCAAGTTGCTCCACTCTGACATCTCAGTTTCTTTTCTCTCTCGGAGCCGCAACGGAGAAGCAGCAGGCTCAACACACACAACCACCCCGGGTTCGGTAGAAGACCGTGGAGTTTTTTTTTTTTTTTTTTTTTTTTTTACATCCCAACAGGAATTTATGAATGTTATTTAAAACAAACGGTCGTCGTTTCTGCATGTCACACCCCCCTCTCCTGTTATTTCCTGTCTCTCTACTGTCAAATAAAGGGTCAGAAAATATATATGTATCGTCATATCTCACAACCCTAGTTTGTAGAAATACATAAATAAATAAATAAATAAAATAACAAAGGTAACACTCAACAGCTAAATGTGATTCTGATGAGAAACTATCTTTGAGTTCATTATAAAACTAGAAATGCTGACAGTCTGAAAATATTTATTTATTATAAACTGTGTTTCTTTTTCAGAAATAAACTATCAACCAGACATGGAGGGAGACTGGACCATTCTGCGTTGTCCTCACCCTGTGGAGGGTAAAGTGACGTGGAGCAGAGAGATTAAAGGAAGCAAAGTTGATATATTAGAAACTGATGGAGACAAAGACCAAAGATTCAACGATCCCCAGAAACGATACAGTTCATTACTAGATAAGTCACTGATCATCTCCAGTCTGTCTGTCTCAGACTCTGGAACATATTACTGTAATAATGAACCAGCTGCTGAACTGACGGTGATCCCATCAGGTAACATCAGACTCTGTTAAAGTTGTTCTGCTTTCTCTTCCTGTTTCAGAGTCTCTGAGCTCAACTTTTCTTTCTCTAAACTTTGATTGAATACAAACATTAACTTATTAATGAAATGCTGCATTTCAGAGGTAAATGTGGTTTTAACTTCAATAATAAATATACTGTCAGACTTAATATCATGATTATTTATTACTATGATTACATTATTCCATCACTGGCTGGAATAATTAATTTCTTGTTACGATTATTTGTGTATTTTTCTGTTTGTCATTTTATTTTTATTTTATGTGATGTGCTTTACTTTGTGGTGAATTAGTAAAAACATTTTAATCAATGAAGAAAAATGTATTTATAGTATATTTAGTAGTATTTATATAGTTACTCTAAAATGTTTTTTTAATTTTCCTTTAAAGTAGCAGCTCATCTTGTTCATGTAGAGTCACAGGAAATATAACACCTCAATTAAATCATTTGATCTAAAACTTTTAGGAACTAATAACGTTTATGTAGAATGAGCTGCTTCATAGTTAAAGGTTTTTAATTCTGCCTCAAACCAACAGTTTATATATCTGTGACATCTCTGCTCTGAAGTTTCTGGTTTTTCTGATAAGATCATATCAGCGCTCAACTTTTTGAAAACTGATGAATTCCTGATTATGTTAATGATAAAAGTAATTAGATTAATTATTACTCAGCAGCAAAGCGATGTTTCACTTCTTACTTTTGTTATTCAGCCGTCAGCTCAACGTTTCCTTTGAACAGCTCAAATCCTCCACAGTCACATCTGCATCTTTTTTATTTAACACATGTAGGAAGTCAACTGTGACCAAACTGATATCACTCCTCCATTAATCCCAGTAAGGCAGCGAGCAGCCGACCCAACAAGTGTACAAGTAACAGATTACTGTGATTAGTAACTGTAATATAATTACTGAATATCAGATAGTAATCCATCACACTACACATTACTGTAAATGTAATATTACTGTAGTGTTACTGCTCAACACTGTTGGCCGATATATTAGTGCAGCTGTAAGTCAGACATCAATACAGTCAGAGCACTTTTAGTGACCTCACCACTTCTTCACTTTACTGTAGAAACAGAAGTTAGTTTCTTAAAGAAAATCTTGTTTTGGACCAAAACTCATTCATGTGTCTGCTGACTTTATCCTGAATACATTTATGATGACATGTTATAAAACATGTCTTACTTTTTACTTTGTTTGTTTGTTGTTCACAGGAACAGAAAGACTCCAAACTACAGAGAGGTCCAACATCAGTCTGACATGTCCTCATGATGATGGAGGGTCACATGTTCCAACATGGAGCAGAGAGATTGGTGGAAAACAAAAACCAATCAGGCTTCATGTTTCAACTGGAACCAGAATGTTGATGTTTCCCAACCTGCAGCCTGCTGACTCTGGACTGTACCTCTGTGATGGAAAACCAGCTGTGTATCTAAAAGTGACCAAAGGTGAGTCGTCTAAGAGAGGTGAGAGACCAGAACTCAAAGATATGAAGGCAGGTAAAACACAGAGAAGTTATTTAAAAGGAATAATCTGACCTTCTTGGCAACAAGATGTTTTACTTTCTTACTGAGAGAAGAGAAGATCAGTCAGTGTTGGATTGTAACTAAGTACATTTATTTAAATACAGTTTTACAAATAAAACATATTTTATATTATTAATGACTTTAGATCACTTTGTATTGATGTTGTTACTTTGACACATCAGTATTTTCTGTTGATCAGAGTCAAAAAACTTCTAAGAGTGAAAACTTTTTACAGTCTCTATATTCTGTAAAATATTTACATAAACATCTTGTTCATGTAAAATAACAATAATAACATTGAATGGTGTTTTTCTCCATAATAATTTTTACTTGTGATTCTTTATGAGAACATGTTGTACGGTGGTATTACTACTGTTACTGAAGTTAAAGATGTCAGTACTCCTTCATCCTTACATGGATACCACATTCATATCTGTCCATTAAACATGAAGCTGCAGCCAGCAGTCAGTTAGCTTAGCTTAGCTTAGCTTAGCATAAAGGCTGAAACAGAAGGAAACAGTGAGTCTGGTGTTAGAGAGTTATATGCAGAAATATAACGACACACAAGGCTGAACAAGAGCAAATATAACCAGTTCAAATAAGAAGGAAAGTTTAATTCTGCTTCAAATGAAACAAACAGTTTCTTCTACATTCAACTGCTTTAAGTCCTGAGTTTATAACTCACCACAAAACTGTTTCCCTGTTTCACAATTCATGATTTCATGACTTCCTGTGGTAAAATGTAATCTGCTGCCCTGTTTATATTTCCTCCATCTCACACAGAAGAAAATAGGACGCCAACAACAACAACACCAACATCAACTATGATTACAGCAACTGTGCGTACACCTACAAGAAGACAAACAGCAGCAGTAACAACTTCGACTACAACAAAGAAACAAAGTAAGATGAAACAGATGTAAAAGTTAAATAATCAAACAGATTAAAAGTTGATCGATCTAAAACAAACTAAACAGCAGAAAACATTTTAACTGCAGTTATTAATCAAACAGATGCAGAGATATCAGAGCCTGGGAAACTTTTAACACTGTGTTCAAGTGAAACTGAAGTTTCTATGTGAGAAGTCGAGTTCACAACATGTTCAACATTCAGATGGTTTTTATTTATAGAGCTTGAACTGTTGATGATGACTCAGCACTAATATTAAAGTAGCATCCTTCTATTTTAAATACTGTGAATCATTTTGTGACATTCAGTGAACAACTGTAGTGAAATAGATTTTCTGTCTTGTAATACACATTTTCTCTATCCTGCACAAAATGTAAAAAAACAACATCACTTACAACAACTTCTACAACATCAGCACCATCTGCAGGTGTGACTGTGACAAGTAAGTGAAGAAACTCAAAAAGGAAACAAGTCGGCCTAAAATGAAAAACATGACGCACAATCAAGTAATCAACACTTTAAATTCAGTTATTAAACAAACAGATCCACAGGTATAAGAGTCTTACAGAGGTTTAATGTTGTGTAGTAAAATAAATCTTCTGCCCTGTGATATATATTATTTCTATTCTACACAGATGGAAAAACATCATTGTCTACAACAACTTCTACAGCATCAGCACCATCTGCTGGCAAAGGTATGACTGTAACACATGAGTCACATCAAGAAACCCAAAAAGAAAATGGATGAGATGAAAAATGAGTGAAAGATCTGAAATAACTAAAGGACTAAACAATAAAGTAATTAACTCTTCAAATTAAGTAATTAAACAAACTGATTAACTGACTGATGTAGAGATATAAGAGTGTTATATAGGTTTAATGTATTTCGTCTATTCTGCACCAAGTCAAGAAACCCAAAAAGAAAAAAAAAGTTAAATATTTATTTTCTCTAACCAATAGGATGCAACCATCAATTTCATGTAGATACACATCCACTGTATGTCATTATACAAATTATATATGTACTATATATCAGTGGAGCATATTTAATGTGTTTAACATGTTTTTTCCTTTAAGGTGATTTTCCTGAAAACTCAACTCTGCTGTGTTTAAAATCGTTCCTTACATTATTCAGGCGAGTCTTGAGTCGTAACATTGAGGAGATCGTTTGAAATGTGAAGAACACTTCCTAAACCAACAACTCTGTTAGATGGCACTACAGATGTTAGTCACTGAGAGTTTAGGAAGAACTTTACAAATAAACTTAGTGATGGATTTATGATTAGCTGGTGCAGCCGGCTCCTGTACTGAATATGAATGTTGGGATGCACTATGTTTGTTTTACATTTTTACTTTGTCTTCCATTTGCTCTTAAAGACAATACTCTTCATTTGGTGGTGAGGATAGCTTTTACCTCTGTCTTCATCATCACCATCAGCATCATCGCCTACTGTACCTGGAGAAGATTTAAAAGACGAGGTAAATAAAGTCTGACCTGGAAATTTACAATCACACTCAATTTTGATGAATATAAGAAAGATGCCCGTAAATTTAATGTCTATGGTATTTAATAAAAAGTAAAAACACATTAACCTTACATTTACTGGCACTTCACTCAGAGTATGGTTTATTTGCTTTTTTAAACTTTAAATATATTTCTTACTTGATGTCTCTTTTAGGAAAGTTTTTTTTAGAATTTTATAAATAAAGATTATGAAATTAAACCATCAACTTTCATGTTAACATTTTGACTTTAGATAATAATCTCAGAACCTTTTTTTTCCTGTCATCTTACACTTCCATACACAGACAAAATTATCTCATTACACTTTAAAGATGAAAACTGAAACTATTTTAAATCAGAGAAGCTGTTTGTTTTTCTGTGTGACCAACGATGATGTCATGCTACACCTCTGTGCAACGTGACATCATTTTATGAGACATTTCTTTTTATAGCTAGATGGCATCAAAGTCAGTCTCAGAGTTTAAAACAGGCTATTAATACACCTGCTATACTTTGGCATTTTCCTTCCTGTTCCTTCCACAGCCTCTGAGAAACTTCTAAAAGTCTCTTCTCATCATCTGAATAAAAAAAATAATGAATACAATGCACAACAAACAATTTCTTGCCTGGTTCCTCAGGTGTAATTTAATTTCTTACTTTAATCAAATAAAGATGGGAGCCATAACAAACAGTCACATCCCAAAGGCTGTTTTATATCATTTACACCAACAGGATGATGTTTTATCCACTACATGAACATTATTTTCCTTTTTTTAAATCATCAAATCATCTTGATGCTTCATTTTGGCAGGTGTGGAAAGTTCTGGCGGACCTTCCACTACATACTGCATGGTGGATTCCCCAGGTAAATAATCAGATATTTTCCCACCTTTGACACCAAACTTAAGTATTTTTTATGCGTTTCTTGGGATAGAGCGCACACTGTACAGAATTTTAAAAATGGACTTTAGTATCTTGTAACTCACTATCTTGTAATTGTGAAATACTGCTGTCATCACTGAGAGGTGTGGCTTATTTACTGTGATGGCTGAGTCAGTTAAGATGCAGCATACAAAGTTTTAGCTGGTGGTTCTGGTCTCGGTCCAAGGCGGGGAGTGATTGGTCTACTGAGCAACACAGAGCAATCAGGGCGCTTTCTCTTTCTACTTGGACAGTCACACACACGCAGTCACTCACTCCAGATTCTGGGTTATTGTATCCAACTTTTGGGCCTCAGGGAGCCGCTATAAATATGCGGGGAACTTCCGGGAGAGTTGGGATGTCTGATGTTAGCTCACAGCCTCACAGAGCTGCTAACTGTCTTTTCATTGTGTCATTAACTCTTCGCCAGGCTTCAAGAAACAAACCATCCAAACAGCATCACACCTGTTATTAAAACCTGTTTCACCTTCACAGTAGATCAACCAATCAGTCACTGATGTTGACAGTCAGCTCAAAAGTTAGAATAGTGTATGAATACCTGTAGTGTGAAAGGTCAGGTAGTTGTGTATAATAAATGTTTGTGTGTAAATGTTTTAAAAGGTGAATCAAACCAAAATGATGCCACATGTTACACCTTCCCTGATCTTCCAACAATGGGCAACAGAACTGGTAAAGTCTGAGCTGTCATCTACATTTACAGTTTTACAGTTTAACCAAATGTTATAGAGATATATCTCTGGTTAAACACATAATATATGAATTATATTTTGCTTCTTCTTACAGATGCATCTCTAACTAATGAGGATCCACATTCCACAAGCTGAATGATCAGAAGTGTTTCTTACTGCAACTCATAGCGTCCGAGAACAACTAATGTAACAACTGCATTTTGTTACGTCAACATTTTGCTTCTGTCGGGTTTAAAGTTTTGTAAAAATGTCTGAAAGTTGGTTTGTTGAAAAAAGAGAAAGAAAAAGAAATGCTTTTGGAAATCAAAACTGTTTCAGTGGGACTTTAGTATATTATATTATTTTTTATGATAGTCTTTATTATTCTTAATTCTAAAATATTATAGTTTTTTAACTGAACTGTTTCTCCTGTTGATGTATTTGTTTATAACTTAGCAATACACATCTGTACAATACAATGTTCATTCTGCATATTCACAGCATTTATTTCCCTTTTAATTTTTTTTGTTTTCTATAATGTGAGCAGTGAAAGTCTGTCTGGGTGTAAATGAGCCTGTTCTATATTAATAAATCATTTTTTACCACGAAAAATGTGTTTCCATTTTTCAGCAAACATAACCCAAAATATGAAGAACCTCAGAAAGGCCACTAGAGGGCGACATTGCTCCTTGCTCTAAGGCCCAACTTTCCACCAGATATCTTTAAAATAAAAGAAGTGGCCTTTTAGATATTATCATAAGTAACAGACAAACAAAGCTGGAAGACATGAACCACCATGTCATGTTCCTCATCACTGTAACATTAACATAAACATAATGCTCTTTTAAATGTGAGACGCTGACTGATGAAGATGCAACACGAGTGAACTGAAAATATGTTTAATCATCTTTATGTTGATCTTCTCTCTGTTGCAGCTCGACAGATACAGAAACGACACACAGCAGAAACAGAAACTCATCTCTGATCCTCCATCACACAGAAACAAGAGCAGTAAAACCGACCGGTCAACAGTTTATCCACATCCGGTCTGACAGGAAACAGTCATTCTGCTTCCACCTCTAACCGCCACTGCTACGACTATTAAAATTTAATTTACAGATTTATTACAAATATTAATACTATTATTACCAATTTAAGCTTCATGTGGCAGAAATGGAGGGCGGGGAGAATAAACTAATTAATTGGAAGAATGAAATTTGACTACTGTACAACTACCCCACCTGGGGGAGTTTATAGTCGCGGGAAAATAGTCTAAGGACGCAGGTCCGAATGCACCCAAACATTTGAGTATAAGACAAGATCTAAATACTTAAGAAAACAATTATTTAAACTAAACAACCTTTAAAACAAACAAACATGTAACTCAGTTAAGTAATAAAGAAATGAATCAGGCCACTGTACATATACTGTATGATGTTAAAGAATCAACACAGTGAAGAGCAACCGGATCACAGAGCCACTGAAGTTACTAAAAACAGGTGTTTCTTTCCATTTTCTGCTGGTGATACACAGATGTACCTTCCTTTAGACTCTGGTATGCTGAGTGCACTAAATGAATGTCTTTATGATGTCAAAGACTGGATGTCAAACAGATTCTTCAGTTAAATTCTGCCATCTGCTGGTTTCCTAGTGGAACACATCAAACCTGTTCTCGTCTCATTTAATAGTCATTTAACCCTCGTGTCTTCCTCCCTTCTCTCCTAAATTCCTTCCTCTTTTCGTCCTTACTCCTTTCCTTCCTTCCTTCTTTCCTACCTCTGTCCCTCCCTCGTTCCTTCCTTCCTCCTTTCCTTCCTTCCTTCCTTCCTCCTCTCCTTCCTCCGTCCCTCCCTCGTTCCTCCCTTCCTTCCTTCCTCCCTTCCTCCCTCCTTCCTCCTTTCCTTCCTTCCTTCCCTCCTTCCTCCGTCCCTCCCTCGTTACTCCTTTCCTTCCTTCCTCTTTTCCTCCCTGCCTCCCTTCCTTCCTTCCTTCCTTCCTCCCTCTTTACTCCTTTCCTTTCTTCCTCTTTTCCTCCCTCCCTTCCTTCCTCTTTTCCTCCCTCCCTCCCTCCCTTCCTTCCTTCCTTCCTTCCTCCCTCCCTCCTTACTCCTTTCCTTCCTTCCTTCCTTCCTCCGTCCCTCCCTCGTTCCTCCCTTCCATCCTTCCTTCCTTCCTCCTCCCTCTCTCCTTACTCCTTTCCTTCCTCCCTTCCTTCCTCCCTCCTTACTCCTTTCCTTCCTTCCTTTCTCCCTCCCTCCTCACGTCTAGATCACTGCATCAGTCTTTTTATTTGTCTAAATGACTCCAGATTGTACAGAAACACATCGCTCCTGTTTCAGCCTCTTTCCACCGGCTCCCAGTGTGTTTTAGAGCTGATTTTAAGATCCTACTGATTACATTTATACATGTTTCTTTTTGTTTTTTACATTTAAATGCTTTTTACTCAAATTGTTTTTATTTGTTCTCTTTTATAATGCAGTTATTTTATAATGTGTGTATTTTGCTGCCTTTTAAACCACTTTGTAACTTGGATTGCGAAAATATCTCTTTAAATAAAATTATGTGAAAACAGGAAATCATTGAAACAGAAGTGTATTCACATGCTTTGACATTTTAAATAGATGCAACCATTTAAAATATATATATAGTTTTTATCCTGTGTGATAGAATATACTTTTATAATGTGAAGATAAACATCAGTCTCCAGCTTTCTATCTATTTAATCCCTCCTGCATTCAGCATCAGATCTCTCTCAGTGTTCATGTTGTTGTCAGATGCTTTTCTACGCTCTGTAACTTCTGCATAATTCTGTTATATTTCCTCCTTCTCGTGGCCTTTACCTCGATGACATCACCACGTTTCCTGGATCAGGGTGAAGCGTAGCTACATCTGCACGCTGATATTTCACCATGTAAAACTGTTTCATGAGGTCAGGTTTGATCATCAAAATCAAAAGTAATTCATGCCGCATCCATTTTTCAGTTCAAGCTGTGGTCGACAGCAAAGGTTACAAACTTTGGTCAGAATGAAACACATCTGAATGTTTCTCTGCAGAGATTTCACACAAACCACAAACCACCTGATGGAAGTGAAAGCTGTTCTTCTGTTTCTGTAATACTGTGAACACACCACCAGATGATACTGCAGATGCATTCATGACAATCTGCAGCATCAATAATGTTCTGAGAAATAGAAAACATCCAAAACCACCACCTGCACCACCCAGAGGTTTATCACGCAGGAAGCAGTTTGAACGTCCTCTAAGTCATGATTCATGGTTGCTGTTGAACTTGATCTCATGTAACGTATCAATCAATCAATCTTTATTTATAAAGCGCCAAATCACAACAGAGTCATGTGAAGGCTCTTTCCACATAGAGCAGGTCTAAACCGAACTCTTCAGGTTTCATTTAAAGAGACCCAACATTCCCACATGAGCAGCACTTGGTGACAGTGGAGAGAAAAAACTCCCTTTAACAGGAAGAACCCTCAGAACCAGACTCAGAGTGGGAGAACATCTTTTAACAGGAAGAACCCTCAGAACCAGACTCAGAGTGGGAGAACATCTTTTAACAGGAAGAACCCTCAGAACCAGACTCAGAGTGGGAGAACATCTTTTAACAGGAAGAACCCTCAGAACCAGACTCAGAGTGGGAGAACATCTTTTAACAGGAAGAACCCTCAGAACCAGACTCAGAGTGGGAGAACATCTTTTAACAGGAAGAACCCTCAGAACCAGACTCAGAGTGGGAGAACATCTGCCTGGACCGGTTGGGGTTGAGAGGAGAGAGAGGAAGGATAGGAGAGAGAGGAAGGAGAGGAGAGGAGAGAGAGGAAGGAGAGGAGAGAGAGGAAGGAGAGGAGAGAGAGGAAGGAGAGGAGAGAGAGGAAGGAGAGGAGAGGAGAGAGAGGAAGGAGAGGAGAGAGAGGAAGGAGAGGAGAGAGAGAGAGGAAGGAGAGGAGAGAGGAAGGAGAGGAGGAAGGAGAGGAGAGGAGAGAGAGGAAGGAGAGGAGAGAGAGGAAGGAGAGGAGAGAGAGGAAGGAGAGGAAAGAGAGGAAGGAGAGGAGAGAGAGGAAGAGGAGGAGAGAGAGAGAGGAAGGAGAGAGAGGAAGGAGAGGAGAGGAAGGAGAGGAGAGAGAGGAAGGAGAGGAGAGAGAGGAAGGAGAGGAGAGAGAGAGAGGAAGGAGAGGAGAGAGAGGAAGGAGAGGAGAGAGAGGGGAAGGAGAGGAGAGAGAGGAAGGAGGGGAGAGGAGAGGAGAGAGAGGAAGGAGAGGAGAGAGAAGCACATTGAAGGTCCAGGACTGGAATCTGAATGTTAATGGATATAGATGGATGGATAGAGAGAGAGAGAGGGAGGAGGAGAGAGGATAGATGGATGGATAGAGAGAGAGAGGGAGGAGGAGAGAGGATAGATGGATGGATAGAGAGAGAGAGGGAGGAGGAGAGAGGATAGATGGATGGATAGAGAGAGAGAGGGAGGAGGAGAGAGGATAGATGGATGGATAGAGAGAGAGAGGGAGGAGGAGAGAGGATAGATGGATGGATAGAGAGAGAGAGGGAGGAGGAGAGAGGATAGATGGATGGATAGAGAGAGAGGGAGGAGGAGAGAGGATAGATGGATGGATAGAGAGAGAGAGGGAGGAGGAGAGAGGATAGATGGATGGATAGAGAGAGAGAGAGGGAGGAGGAGAGAGGATAGATGGATGGATAGAGAGAGAGAGGGAGGAGGAGAGAGGATAGATGGATGGATAGAGAGAGAGAGGGAGGAGGAGAGAGGATAGATGGATGGATAGAGAGAGAGAGGGAGGAGGAGAGAGGATAGATGGATGGATAGAGAGAGAGAGGGAGGAGGAGAGAGGATAGATGGATGGATAGAGAGAGAGAGGGAGGAGGAGAGAGGATAGATGGATGGATAGAGAGAGAGAGGGAGGAGGAGAGAGGATAGATGGATGGATAGAGAGAGAGAGGGAGAAGGAGAGAGGATAGATGGATGGATAGAGAGAGAGAGGGAGGAGGAGAGAAGATGGATGGATAGAGAGAGAGAGGGAGGAGGAGAGAGGATAGATGGATGGATAGAGAGAGAGAGGGAGGAGGATAGAGGATAGATGGATGGATAGAGAGAGAGAGGGAGGAGGAGAGAGGATAGATGGATGGATAGAGAGAGAGAGGGAGGAGGAGAGAGGATAGATGGATGGATAGAGAGAGAGAGAGGGAGGAGGAGAGAGGATAGATGGATGGATAGAGAGAGAGAGGGAGGAGGAGAGAGGATAGATGGATGGATAGAGAGAGAGAGAGGGAGGAGGAGAGAGGATAGATGGATGGATAGAGAGAGAGAGGGAGGAGGAGAGAGGATAGATGGATGGATAGAGAGAGAGAGGGAGGAGGAGAGAGGATAGATGGATGGATAGAGAGAGAGAGGGAGGAGGAGAGAGGATAGATGGATGGATAGAGAGAGAGAGGGAGGAGGAGAGAGGATAGATGGATGGATAGAGAGAGAGAGGGAGGAGGAGAGAGGATAGATGGATGGATAGAGAGAGAGAGGGAGGAGGAGAGAGGATAGATGGATAGATGGATGGATAGAGAGAGAGAGGGAGGAGGAGAGAAGATGGATGGATAGAGAGAGAGAGGGAGGAGGAGAGAGGATAGATGGATGGATAGAGAGAGAGAAGGAGGAGGATAGAGGATAGATGGATGGATAGAGAGAGAGAGGGAGGAGGAGAGAGGATAGATGGATGGATAGAGAGAGAGGGAGGAGGAGAGAGGATAGATGGATGGATAGAGAGAGAGAGGGAGGAGGAGAGAGGATAGATGGATGGATAGAGAGAGAGAGGGAGGAGGAGAGAGGATAGATGGATGGATAGAGAGAGAGAGGGAGGAGGAGAGAGGATAGATGGATGGATAGAGAGAGAGAGGGAGGAGGATAGAGGATAGATGGATGGATAGAGAGAGAGAGGGAGGAGGAGAGAGGATAGATGGATGGATAGAGAGAGAGAGAGGGAGGAGGAGAGAGGATAGATGGATGGATAGAGAGAGAGAGGGAGGAGGGGAGAGGATAGATAGATGGATAGAGAGAGAGAGGGAGGAGGAGAGAGGATAGATGGATGGATAGAGAGAGAGAGGGAGGAGGAGAGAGGATAGATGGATGGATAGAGAGAGAGAGGGAGGAGGAGAGAGGATAGATGGATGGATAGAGAGAGAGAGGGAGGAGGAGAGAGGATAGATGGATGGATAGAGAGAGAGAGGGAGGAGGAGAGAGGATAGATGGATGGATAGATAGAGAGAGGGAGGAGGAGAGAGGATAGATGGATGGATAGAGAGAGAGAGAGGGAGGAGGAGAGAGGATAGATGGATGGATAGAGAGAGAGAGGGAGGAGGAGAGAGGATAGATGGATGGATAGATAGAGAGAGGGAGGAGGAGAGAGGATAGATGGATGGATAGAGAGAGAGAGAGGGAGGAGGAGAGAGGATAGATGGATGGATAGAGAGAGAGAGAGGGAGGAGGAGAGAGGATAGATGGATGGATAGAGAGAGAGAGGGAGGAGGAGAGAGGATAGATGGATGGATAGAGAGAGAGAGGGAGGAGGAGAGAGGATAGATGGATGGATAGAGAGAGAGAGGGAGGAGGAGAGAGGATAGATGGATGGATAGAGAGAGAGAGGGAGGAGGAGAGAGGATAGATGGATGGATAGAGAGAGAGAGGGAGGAGGAGAGAGGATAGATGGATGGATAGATAGAGAGAGGGAGGAGGAGAGAGGATAGATGGATGGATAGAGAGAGAGAGAGGGAGGAGGAGAGAGGATAGATGGATGGATAGAGAGAGAGAGAGGGAGGAGGAGAGAGGATAGATGGATGGATAGAGAGAGAGAGGGAGGAGGAGAGAGGATAGATGGATGGATAGAGAGAGAGAGGGAGGAGGAGAGAGGATAGATGGATGGATAGAGAGAGAGAGAGGGAGGAGGAGAGAGGATAGATGGATGGATAGAGAGAGAGAGGGAGGAGGAGAGAGGATAGATGGATGGATAGAGAGAGAGAGGGAGGAGAAGAGAGGATAGATGGATGGATAGAGAGAGAGAGGGAGGAGGAGAGAGGATAGATGGATGGATAGAGAGAGAGAGGGAGGAGGAGAGAGGATAGATGGATGGATAGAGAGAGAGAGGGAGGAAGAGAGAGGAGCTCAGTGCATCATGGGAGTCCCCCGGCAGTCTAAGCCTATAGCAGCATAAACTAGGAGCTGGAACCCTGAACCCCCCAACTATAAGCTTTATCACAAAGGAACGTTTGAAGCCTACTCTTAAAGATGTATTAATGTATGTTGTGACACCTGAACTCTGGTACTAGAAGTAACGTGCCCAACACTGGTCACAGCAGAGTAACACACACTAACACCAGCTGTATACATTACAGTGCATAGGAGATCAACCTCATAAATAAATAAAATACACCATTAAACCTCCTATCGTCCTCCCGGGTCAAATTGACCCTTCCTTCCTTCCTTCTGTCCTTCCTTCCCCCTTACTACTTTTTTTCCTTCCCTCCTCCTTTCCTTCCTTCCTTCCTCCTTTCCTTCCTTCCTCCCTCCTTCCTTTCCTCCTTCCTTCCCCCTTTCTTTCCTTCCTTTCTTCCTCCCTCCCTCCTTCCTTTCTTCCCTCCTCCCTCCTTCCTACCTTCCTTTATTCCCTCCTCCTTTCCTCCCTTCCTTCCCCCTTTCTTTCCTTCCTCCCTCCCTCCCTCCTTTCCTTCCTTCTTCCTTCCCCCTTTCTTTCCTTCCTTCCAACCTTTCCCCTTTCTTTCCTTCCTCCCTCCCTCCTTTCCTTCCTTCTTCCTTCCTCCCTTCCCCCTTTCTTTCCTTCCTTCATTCCTTCCTCTTTCCCTCTTTTCCTTCCTTCCGTCCTCCCTTCCTTCGCCCTTTCCTTCCTTCCTTCCTCCTTTCCTTCCTTCCTTCCTTCCTCCCCCTTTCTTTCTTTCCTTCCTTTCTCCCTCCCTCCTTTCCTTCCCTTCCTTTATTCCCTCCTCCTTTCCTTCCTTCTTCCTCCCTTCCCCCTTTCTTTCCTTCCTCCCTCCTTTCCTTCCTTCCTTCTGTCCTTCCTTGACCTGAGGACAGGGTTGAATTCTTGTTCCACTTCCTAACTGATGACAATAGTCCACCTGTCCTTAGTTGATTATATACAGTCAACCCAGTCTCCCTCCTTCTAGAAGCAAAAACTAACCTTATGAAATCAAATAAAGTCAGATTACATTGACATCACTTCCACAGTCTGTTGCAGATTAAAGAGACCAGGTTCATATTGTATGTTTGCTCTCTGCTTTTGTCCTCCTTTGACTCTGCATGGAGGTGACTTTGAAACTGGAGCATCAAGATTCAAGCTTCAGTGTGTCCTGCTGATTTCTTTATGCCTTCAACTTGAAATGTGATTGACACTCCAGCTATAATTCTCTGATGAGTCTCACAGATGAATACAGAAATAAAGTCTGCAATAACTAAACTAACTAAAAGAACAATCCATTACAGGGACAGTATCGTATCTCATGGTTTTATTGACTTTTTCAAACATATAAAAAACAGCCACACAACACAAAAATAAAAAAACGGATGAAAACAGGAAGTTACACAAAGTAAAAGTCTTGTTCCAGTGAGACAGATTTCATATGTAGTTACATTCAGAAAGGTGTGTGTGTGTGTGTGTGTGGGGGGGGGGGGGGGGCAGGGCTCCATCACCTCCTGAATCCACTGAGTCCAGCTCAGAGGATGAAGAGACCTGAGTTTTAGCACCACTGTGAATGCTGAAACTTCTGTGAGGATAAAAATGAGTCATCAGATGTGTGTGAGGATGAGGAGGCTGCAACCTTCCTCACATCATCACATAAAATGCTAACTAACAGAAATGTCACAAAAGAATCATGTTTTCCATCATTCAGCTCAAAATCTTAAACAACGTCCGGCTGATCTCATACTGAGGGGAATATTTGTGTGTTTTGTTTTGTTTGTTTTCCTTATGATTGATTTCAGGTTTTGATTTTGATTTCAGGTTTTTGACAACGTACACAACTTCTTCCTTCTACCGCTCTGATTTAAATCACTGTTATAATTGTAATGGCTCTATTATTCCACAAGGTGGAGCCATGTGATGAGACTGACGCTCTGTTCGGGTTTGACCCAGGCGGGGAGTTCTGGTCCACTGAAAAGAAGCCAACCAGGAAGTAACTTAGAGCTGCATTCTATCAAAAGGCCACCAGGGGGCGACCGTCTCTATACAAGTCAATGGAGAATTCACCAACTTCTCACTTGATTTCTAACCTCAGTAAACGTTTTCAAAATGTGTTTATGGTCTCAATCGCTAGTTTAAAGCCTTCTTCAATGCAGTATGATGTTCTTTTGGGACATTTTGGCCTCCCTGATTTTATATGTGACGATAAAGCAGGGTATGCATTAGGGCGGGGCTACGTCCTGATTGACAGGTTGATTGACCAATGTCCTCGAGATCCAGCCCTCGTAACCATAGCAACCTCCCCGCTCTGCCCATGGCCCCGCCTCATGCCCATATAAGTAGAATCCGTGTTCTTTTTTTCCCAGCATGCACCTGAAATGTTCAAGATGGCGCTGCCTAGATTAGAAACTATTGGCTTCCGAGCAGCAGTCCACAAACCAATGGGTGACGTCACGGATGTTACGTCTGTTTCTTTTATACAGTCTGTGGTTTGACCTCATTGTGTTTCTTCCTCTCCTGCACTGACTGCAGAGTTAGCGCCACCTGCTGTTAATCAGCTGATATTCACACATCAAATTCTGGTATTTTGGCTTCATGGACTCATTTTTAAACATTTCTGAAACATATCATTCAATAAAAGTTGTTTAGTTTGTTTTCCTCACAGCTCAGACTCTTCTCTGACCTCCAGCTGATCCTGAAGATATTTACATAAAATCTGCTTCATCACTGAGCGCCTACTCTGCTGCCAGCCAATCAGAATCAGCAGCATGTTGACCTGCAGTACTTTAACAGCTGTGAGTTTTATTCCTTTAACTGATGAACTATGTTTTAAATCTTCATCCACAGACTGAAGATGAAATCATGCAGCTGAGCGGAGAGTCATTCCTGATGTTCATTTCTCTCCTCTGTAAAAACAACCAGGAACTCTTCCCTGCTCTGCTCCACATCCAGCGGAGACTCAAACTGCAGCTGCGTCCTCAGCAGACGACTCTGATTGGACGGCGTCCCCGGAGAGCAGAAGCCCCTCCCCTCTGTGAGACTGGATCTGATTGGATGAAGAACCTCCGTCGTCATCGCCGCCGCTCTCCATCAGCCAATCAAGACTCTGCGTGAAGTTGGCGTCCGACTCCTCGGGTTCAGCTGCAGCCCCGCCCACTTCCTGTTTAACAAGCTGGTGGCTCCACCCCCCCACCTGCTGCTCTTCTTCTGTGTTGAAAACCTGCGTATCATCTGAGGACGAAGAACAGCGGCTGAGTTTACACTGAAAACACTAAGAAGTCTTTATTGTCTTTGTAGATGTACAACGATACTGAAATCATAATTAAAAGAAAAGTAAAGAAAGAAAGAAGCTGCTTGTAAAAGAATAAGATAAATAAAGTAATTAGTACTAAAACTAACTATACTAGCTAGACACATCAGACAGGTACATGTGAAAGTGATGATGATTAATATTTGGTTTAAATTTAAAATATATTTGTGGAAAGTTGAATAACCATATTTTACACCATTCAGATCCATGCTGACAGCTGATACTTAAAATCAGGCTGGTGCTCCTCAAACGTCTGTGCATGTCTCTGTCTGCCACATTTAGTCTTTTTAACACCCTGTAGTTACCACTTGTGGCAGCAGAGGGCGCTGTTACACAGTCTCACTATAAATATTATAATACATTTAAAAAGTGGGTTTTTTGCACCAACCTTCCTGCTGGCAGCTGATCTCTGTTCTGACTGCAGCCTCCAGCATCATGTGACCCTCACCCACTTCCTGTTTGACACTGAACACTTCAGGGAAGTCCTCAGCCTCTCCACTCACTTCCTCTTTAATGTGTAACGTGAAGCTCCGCCCCCTCATCTGCTCCTCTTCTTCTGGGGTAAAAATCTGCAGCCCACCTGGAGAAGAAACAGATTATAAAGTTTAGTTTTATTACACGTGAGACAGTTTCAACTTGTTTTTATTATTATCAGTGAATCTGCAGGTTGATCTATGAATCCAGTAAATTCACATTTATCTGCTCTTTAGAGGGGCCCCCACCCCCACTGGACTAAACTAGCTAACTGTATATAAAGTAGTACTGCAGTACTTTTACTGTAATACTGCATACTACATCACTATAATACTGCAGTACTTTTACTGTAATACTGCATACTACATCACTATAATACTGCAGTACTTTTACTGTAATACTGCATACTACATCACTATAATACTGCAGTACTTTTACTGTAATACTGCATACTACATCACTATAATACTGCAGTACTTTTACTGTAATACTGCATACTACATCACTATAATACTGCAGTACTTTTACTGTAATACTGCATACTACATCACTATAATACTGCAGTACTTTTACTGTAATACTGCATACTACATCACTATAATACTGCAGTACTTTTACTGTAATACTGCATACTACATCACTATAATACTGCAGTACTTTTACTGTAATACTGCATACTACATCACTATAATACTGCAGTACTTTTACTGTAATACTGCATACTACATCACTATAATACTGCAGTACTTTTACTGTAATACTGCATACTACATCACCATAATACTGCAATACTTTTACTGTAATACTGCATACTACATCACTATAATACTGCAGTACTTTTACTGTAATACTGCATACTACATCACTCATAATACTGCAGTAAAGTATTTGTTTATATTTGAATGAATCTGATCTAACGGCTGCAGCGACATCTGGCGGGAAATAGACACTACGTCACACAGTCAGCTGACATTTTCTATATCAAACACGATAAACCGCAGAGACGTTTGTGTCCACAGACCTCCCGGTGCATCTCCCGGTGCATCTCCCGGTGTGTCCGCTGCTCGTGCCTCCAGCAGCCTCCTCTGCCGGTCGATCTCCTGCTTCGAGCGGTAAACTTCGTCTTCATATTCTGCGATCGTTTTTGCAAAGAGGCGGAAAATGTCGTCTGTGGCCGCCGTCAGCCGCTGATCCACAAACAGCCGCAGCACGTCGAGTTTCAACATGTTTGCAGCATGAGACTGAAGAGAAGAGGAAGCTGCTGCAGGTTTAATGTCGGCTCATCACAAACAGTCAAGTTACACACTTTAACACCGGAAGTGTTTAGGAGAAGTAATTTATACTGATATTAAAGTCCTGGAACATACAGCAGGAAGTACTCACATCCTTCACTGCAGTAAAAGTACTAATACAACTGATTTATGAGCATCACATGAAAATACTCAAGGAAAGTACAACTACCTCAAAACTGTATTTAAGTATAGTAGTTTCATAAAAGGTACTTAGTTCATTTTAACCACAATCTGTAATGAATTTAAAGCAGAAATTATTGTAATTAATTGAACCACCAGTCAAATGACATCACAAAGAGGTCATCATTAAAGTTCATTCATTAAAGTTCATTAAACTCTCCAGTCATGATATAAAGGCTGGTAGAGGCTGAACAGCAGGGGGCGCTGCTTACACCTCTTTACCGACTCATAATGAACTGAAGACCTTAACAAACATAAACTACATTTAATTTTAAATGTGAATAAAAACACATTTAATGGACTTGAGTTAGTTTATTAACAGGCCTCATGTGACAAACAGAATATAAAACTGACCTCTAACATCATCACTCAGTCAACAAACTCAGAGACACTTTTAAAGCATTTATTGCACGTTGTGAAAAAAAAGGTTTTGTTCGTGTTTCACGTCCATGAACTGAAACACTGCCTGAAACAGTCTGATCAGTAACTGCTACTTTAACTTAAGTTTTTCTTGTAGGCGTCATTTCAGAAATAAACAGTTTTGTGTCTGTTGAAGACCAACAGACCAGTTTTTAATCCGGTTTGACGCCTACAGCTGTATAAAGTCAGGCTCCACGCTCTCCTCCCTCCTGATTGGCTCTTTGCTGAGCCGGACGTCCAGGTGGACCTTCATGTGGACGTCTCTGGAGCGTTTCTCCTGGTAGCTCTTGCCGCAGACCCTGCAGCTGTACGGTTTCTCTCCGGTGTGCGTCAGCAGGTGTTTCTTCAGGTCGTTCTTGGTGACGAAGGCCTTCCAGCAGAGGTGGCAGCTGAACGCTCGCTCCTTCTTGTGGAAGCGGATGTGTGTCTCCAGGTAACCTTTGGTGCTGAAACTCTTGCTGCAGAGGCTGCAGCTGAAAGGCTTCTCTCCAGTGTGGGTCAGCATGTGGGCGTTCAGCCCTCCCACCTGTCTGAAGGCTTTCCCACAGACGCGACAATGGAACGGCTTCTCACCCGTGTGGATCCTCTTGTGGACCTCCAGCACGTGGACCGACGCCAGGCTCTTCCCGCAGGTCTCGCAGGAGACGCGGTTGGCCGGTTTGTCTCCGGTGTGATTCCTGATGTGAGTCGTCAGAGCGCCGTTATCAATGAACGTTTTCCCACAGAACTCGCAGATGTACGGTCGCTCCCCGCTGTGGATCCTCTTGTGGCGCCGCAAAGCGCCGGGCCGTGGGAAAGACTTGTTGCAGATGCTGCAGCGGTACGGTTTGACGCCTGTGTGACTCCTCATGTGAGTCTCAATGTTCTGGTACGTTTTACCACAGATGTGACAGATTTTGCCAGCGTCTCTGTGAGTCTGCAGGTGGTCTGTCAGCGTCTCTGATGGCGGCAAGTGATCGCCACAGACGCCGCAGACAGACTCTGCTGAGTGGCTCTCAGCATGTTTCCTCAAGTTACCTTTATTCTGAAAAGTCTCGCCGCAGACTTTACAGCACTGAGACGCCGTCTGAGCTGACATCTTGGCGTTCTCTTTGACGGCAGAACTGTTCTCCATCTCAGAGTTGGGACAGTTTGGTGGCGGCTCGTCGTCCTCGTGGATCTCCAGAGAGTGACTCCGGCTGTGCGTCTTCAAGGCACTGCTCTCGATGAAGGTCTTCCCACAGTGCTGGCATACGTACGGTCTCTCTCCTGTGTGGATCTTCTTGTGGCGCCTCAGCGCTCCGGCTCGGGGGAAGCGTTTGTTGCAGATGGCGCAGCGGTACGGTTTAATCCCTGTGTGGCTTCGCATGTGCGTCTCCATGTTCTGGAAACCTTTCCCACAGATGCTGCAGGTGCCGCCGGTGTCTCTGTGAGACTGCAGGTGAGTCAGCAGACCGGACGAGTCCACCTGCTGTCCACAGACACCGCAGACACTCGGAGACTCTCTGCAGTGCGTCTCGGCGTGTTTCCTCAAGAATCCTCGGCTGTGGAACGAGTCTCCACAGACTCGGCAGCAGAGCGAGACGGACTGAGATAACTTCAGACCTGAGCTTTGTCTTTTGTCTCTCTTGGGTTTCAGTTTCTCTGACTCGTCGTCCTCCTCCTCGCTGTTGTCTTCTTCTTCTTCATGAGTCTTCAGGTGGTCCTGGAGCAGCTGGTTCTCAGTGAAGGTCTGTCCGCAGACCTGACAGACGTCGAGCGTCTTCCTGCTGTGGATCTTCTTGTGCCTCCTCAGAGCTCCGGGTCGGGGGAAGCTCTTGTTGCAGACGTCACAGCTGAATGGTTTGACTCCTGTGTGACTCCTCATGTGTGTCTCCATGTTCTGAAATGTCTTCCCACAGATCTCACAGGTCCCGCCGCTGCTATCGGTCTCTCTGTGAGATCTGAGGTGGTGGATCAGACAGTCCGAGGACTCGAAGTGTCCGCCACAGACTCCACAGAGACACTCAGACTCATTTGAGTGCTTCTCCACATGTTTCACCAGGTTTCCTTTGTGGCGGAAAGTTTTTCCGCAGATGACGCAGCGATGAGCCCCCGGCCGCTCCGATGTCTCCGTCACTCCTCGTCTGCGGCTGCCGGAGCACTGCCTTCCCTCTGCCCCCGTCCTGTTTGTGTCTTTAGTGGTGAAAGAGTCGTCGCTGCCCTGCCAGTCCTCATCACTGTCTGCTGCTGACACATCAGAGGAGGCGGGGCTAGGCGGGGCCGAGGGCGAGGAGGCTGGCACAACTACTGACACCTGAGGTTCATCAGGGTCTCCTGTCCTGACGGAGGACGAGCTGATGGGGTCTGAAAATAAGAAAGAAGACATTTAAAACAAACTCTTCATCCATCGTTTAACTTGTTTAACTCTCACATGATGTCACATTTTAAACAGTAAGACTTTAACTCTAAGTATTATACTGCAGTACTTTTACTATAATACTGAATCTTCATTTAGCACTTTGGCTGCTACAACATAAACCTATTTTCTGTAGTTCAAAGTATTTTTATTTGATATCTATTAGAAACACATTTCCACATCAGTCGTATTTCTCAATGCTTTTAATATTTCTTTAACATTTCTGTTCTGAATGTTTCTGTATTATTATTCTGACATCTTTACATAAAAACATTATAATCAATAATCAATAAAAACTAAATCATGTAGGCCTACTGAAGAATAAATTAAATCCTTAAAGCAGCTAAATATTACAACACTAAAGATTTTGGAGCTGCAGCAGTTAAAACGTGAGAAGAAGAAGAAGAAGAAGAGTTAAAGAGACATTATGATGTTTCCATTTTAAACTGACGTCATAATTCAAACACGTTATATTTCAAACAATACTTCAAAAAAGATTTATATTAAAGGAAAAAACATTATCTCTGATTTTGTGTTTCAAAATAACAATATTTGTAACATTGTCAACATGTTTATTTTATTAAAGTTTCATATCCACAACGCCAAAATATCAAAAACAACTCATCATAGATATTTTTAATTTGAGTCTCTAAAATATACAACAAATAAGAAAAGTATATCTGTCATTGAAGATGTCTGTCACTTATACCATTTTTATTTATTTACTTTATTCTATATTATTTTATATTGAAATCGTTTATTCTTCTATTTACATTTCCTTCTTTAATATTTTATTTATGAACTGGAATATCTGGTTGTTTCTTTATTCTCTGTTTGTTCTGTCCAACAAAGAATAAAAGAATAAAGGATTTTGGAAAGAAAAACTAAAAATGAAATAAAAATAAAACCCGTGTTAACCGCGTGTGTTCTGGTTGCCTGGCAACAGTCAGACCGCTGATGTGGCTCCAACATGGCGGTCTGGACTCACCTGCTCGGCTCAGTCGGACCACCGGGCTCAGCACCGCCTGCAGGAGCCGGCTCTGCTGCTCCACCTGCCGCCGGTACACCTCCACCTCCCGCTCCAGCAGCCCGACGATCCGCCCCGCCGCCGCCGTCAGATGCTCGGTGAGCAGCAGGCGGAGCAGCCGGGCCCCGGAGCTCCCGGAGCCGCAGCCCCGCTTCTCCAGCAGCCCGACGACCTCCTCCCCGACCCGGGTCAGAAGCTCCGACACGGAGTCCGTCAGAGCCTTCGACCCGCAGGACGGCGGGGCTTCAGCCGCAGACATCCCGCAGGAGAGCTGAGTCCCGCCGGCCAGCAGGAAGACAACAACCCGGGAATGTTCCGGGTCAATGAGTTCAGACAGAGAGCTGCTCCTCCCTCTGCTGGACCGGAGGACCCAAAACCAGCCTGAGCCTGGTCCGGAGTCCAGGATGAAACCCCAGTCAGTACCACAGTTATTATAGTTCACTAAAACTAAAACTAGCAGTTAAAAAACTACGGGAGAATATTAAGGCCACTGAAAAATAAATAAATAGGGCCTAAATAAAAAATATAAAGAATTCTGAGAAAAAAGTCACAAACCTAAAAAAAATGTTTTCAGTGGCCTCTTCCATAAAAAATAATTTATTTAACTGAAATAAAATAAAAAAAAGAGTTTGGTAAAAAACGAAAAACTAAATGACCAATGCAAAACTAATTAAACTAAAATAGTTGTAGTTTTCCTTTCATTGTCTCCATGGTGACTGTATAGTGTTCATTGTCTCCATGGTGACTGTATAGTGTTCATTGTCTCCATGGTGACTGTATAGTGTTCATTGTCTCCATGGTGACTGTATAGTGTTCATTGTCTCCATGGTGACTGTATAGTGTTCGCCGTCTCCATGGTGACTGTATAGTGTTCATCGTCTCCATGGTGACTGTATAGTGTTCGTCGTCTCCATGGTAACTGTATAGTGTTCATTGTGACTTGTTGAGATTAAAAAAAAGGAAGGAAGGAAGGAAGGAAGGAAGGAAAGAAGGAAGTAGAAGAAGACAGGAAGGAAGAAAGAAAAATAAGACATGAATGAAGGAAGGTAGGAAGGATGCAAGAAAGGAAGGAAGAAAGAAAAATTAGACATGAAAGAAGGATGGAGGGTAGGAAGGAAGGAATTAAGGCAGGAGGGCAGGAAGGAAAGATGAAAGGAAGAAAGGGAGGAAGGACAGATAGAAGGAAGGAACGGAGGACAGATGGAAGTAAAGAAGGAAGGAAGAAAAAGAAGACAGAAAAGAAGGAAGGGAAGATGGAAGGAAGGGAGGAATAAGGAAAGTGGGCCGGATTGGACCCCTCGGCGGGCTGGATCTGGCCCCCGGGCCGCATGTTTGACACCCCTGTCCTAAAACCTGAAACAAGAAAACTAAGACTACAACCACAGAAACACTAAAACTACTTCATCACTCGTTAAACTCACTAAAACTAAACTGGAATAAAAAAAACTAAACTGAAAAACTAATTAAAATCTAATGAGAATATATAAACTATAATAATAAACCCGGTCAGTTACACAACAAACTACAGAACATGAATATACTTAAAAATATTTAGAAAAATAAAAAATAAAATCTTTCCTCATACAGGTCTGATTCATACATGAGTGTTTAAAAGGTTTTATACATAATATGTATTCTATTGTTTAATTTAGTTTTTATTTTATTTTTTCATATTTTACTTTCTAGGCATTACATCACTGTTTATATATTGCTATTTTAAAACAAGTTTAATATTACTGTTTAGTTTTTATAATTTTTTTTGATGGTGTTAAAATGAAATAAAATACATTTGTTCTGTTTGTTGGTTACTGAGTTTTTAATTGTAACCTGCTGTGAAAATGAGCTTTGAACTAATCCTGGTTCATAAATGAAACAACATTCACACAAACAAGTAGAGCGGGTTATCGTCAATGATTTCCTGAATCGATTCAATTCAGATTCACAGGGTCCCGATTCGATTTTCGATTCAATATCGATTCAATTTTATGTTCCCAGAGTTTCTGTTTTGTAAGTCAGATAATATTTTTAACATGCAGTCATGTGTGGACACCAAATTCTTCAAGAGTAAAGTTAAATGATGGAAGGAAGGAAGGGAAAGGGAAGGAAGGAAGGAAGGACGGAAGGAAAGGAAAGAGTGAAGAAAGGAAGGAAGGACATACAGAAGGAAGGAAGGAAGGAAGGAAAGAAAGAAAGAAAGAAGGACAGATGGAAGGAAGAAAGGAAGGAAAAAAGGAAGGAAGGAAAGGAAAGAGTGAAGAAAGGTAGGAAGGACATACAGAAGGAAGGAAGTAAAAAAGGAAGGAAGGAAAGAAAGGAAAAAAGGAAGGTATGAAGGACAGATGGAAGGAAGGATGGAAGGAAAGGAAAGAGTGAAGAAAGATAGGAAGGACATACAGAAGGAAGGAAGGTAGAAAGGAAGGAAAGAAAAGAATCATCATTTTGAATGATGATGTCATCATGTAACCATAGTGATGATGTCATCATGTAACCATAGTGATGATGGATAAGCATGTCAGTTCAAATACAAGACAAAGGTGTAAACTCTCAAATTATAATTATTATTTTAAATTTCATGCTTCCATCTATTCTCTCTGAAAAAATCCATTCACAGAATTTTGAATCGATATCGAATTTTTAAATAGAAGATCGATATTAATTGATGGATCGATTTTTTGGACACACCCCTACAAACAAACAATCATAGAAGAAGAAAAATAAGAAATGTGTCAGCTTCTTCTGATCCTCTGAGGACACAAACGTAATAAATCTAATGAAGCAGTTTAGAGACGAAGAGAGAGATGAAGCTTTGTTTCTTTATTTGACTCAATGAGGCAGAAAATCAGTTGGACACTGAAAGCTTGACGTCAAATATCTCACATTCATAAACGTCTTGTTCAGTTCTGAGAGTGCAACGATTACAGATTCTGATGGTACGATTAGAGTCTGGGGGGGGGGGGGGGGGGGGATCACAGTCTCAGGAGCAACCACCCGGCGACCAGTCCAGTCACATCGACGCCATAGCAACCAGTCCAGCCACATCGACGCCATAGCAACCAGTCCAGTCACATCGACGCCATAGCAACCAGTCCAGCCACATCGATGCCATACCAACCACCATAGCAACCAGTCCAGCCACATCGACGCCATAGCAACCAGCCGGCAACCAGTCCTGCCACATCAACGCCATAGCAACCAGTCCTGCCACATCAACGTGCATAAATGAACTTCACATTGGGTTGTTTGACTGTATCTCTCCTCCCACACTGATGATTTAAGGCCCTTTGGGGGGGGTACAGCTCTTAGACGTTGGGTCCTTCGGCCGCTGTCAGAACACTTCTCGTCTCTTTTAGCTGATGTTCAGTTTGTCCACCAAAAACATGAATAAGAAGAGTCACTCTCAGAAGCATGTGGAGCTTAAAGTAGCTGTATGTAACAAATATATTCCAAGTAATCAAAACATTGCCCTCAATATCACCAGACATTAAGGAATCATGTTAATTTCAAACACTGATATCACTGACAGTAGTAGTCCAGCCAGAATATTCACATTTGAAAAGCTCAGTTGCAGCCCTCAAATAATGTTTATGTTGTCATTCTGTGTTTTGGCCGTAGACTGTATAAAAGAAATGGACGTAACATCCGTGACGTCACCCATTGGTTTGTGGACTGCTGCTCGGAAGCCAATAGTTTCTAATCTAGGCAGCGCCATCTTGAAAATTTCAGGTGCATGCTGGGAAAAATAAAAACACGGATTCTACTTATATGGGCATGAGGCGGGGTCATGGGCGGACATATGGGAGGGATCAACGGCGGAGCGGGGAGGCTGCGATTGGTTGCGAGGGCTGGATCTCGAGGACATTGGTCAATCAACCTGTCAATCAGGACGTAGCCACGCCCTAATGCATACCCTGCTTTATCGTCACATATAAAATCAGGGAGGCCAAAATGTCCCAAATGATATATGACATCATACTGCATTGAAGAAGGCTTTAAACTAGCGATTGAGACCATAAACACATTTTGAAAACGTTTACTGAGGTTAGAAATCAAGTGAGAAGTTGGTGAATTCTCCATTGACTTGTATAGAGACGGTCGCCCCCTGGTGGCCTTTTGATAGAATGCAGCTCTAAGTTACTTCCTGGTTGGCCTCATTTCAGAGGACAGGAACTCCCTGCCTGGTTTTGGCCTGATGCTCCAACCACCACCTAGCTACCAATCACCAAGTCAGTACTGATGCTCCACCCACCACCTAGCTACCAATCACCAAGTCAGTACTGATGCTCCACCCACCACCTAGCTACCAATCACCAAGTCAGTACTGATGCTCCACCCACCACCTCGCTACCAATCACCAAGTCAGTACCGATGCTCCACCCACCACCTAGCTACCAATCACCAAGTCAGTAGTGATGCTCCACCCACCACCTAGCTACCAATCACCAAGTCAGTACTGATGCTCCTCCCACCACCTAGCTACCAATCACCAAGTCAGTACCGTTTCAGCAGCCAGGTTGCCAGTTGCCACTGAGCTGCAGCTAGGAACACTGCAGATAATGTCTGATGTTACAAAACCAAAAAAGCCTCGTTATGACTCTCAAATACGTCGTGACAATTTGAGAAACAAAACAAGGGTATGTATAGGAGACGCCTTTGAAACATGGAGACGGTTACAGCATCATACAGCACTCAGCTGCACCCGCTGATACGGAGGAAGATATGCAGGATCACGTCCAACAACTGGCAACCCGCGTGAAGTAGACTCTGGCAGGGAGGGGGCGAGGAGTAACAGCTCTCTCCAGTGTTTTGAATGTGGGGCACAGTACCATTTCTAAACGCTTGGTGTCAGAGTTACATACTTCAAATTTAACGTACCTGAACTGGTTGAGTCAGATTGTCTAGTGTGACTGTTGTTCATAGAAAAACAATCTACTGTAATGTCCCTTTTTTTTGTCAGTGAGCACAAAACCGTGATGTTCAAAAGTGATTCAATGGTGAAATCTGTTAATCGTTGCATCCCTGATCAGCACTAGTAACTGTCACTGAACTTGTCTGAAAATGAGGAACAGAGTTTAAAGTCATAGATTTGAGACCAGCTCTACGAGTCAAGACCAGAAGAGGTTTTAGTTTCAGACTACAGCTGAACCAAGCAGAAGGTGTCGAGCCTCCTCTGCTCGGCGCTGGGGTCCTGCTCTGGGCCCGGTTCCTCCCCTGCCGTGTGTGCTTTGAGGTGTCCATTGAGCGAGCGTTTGGCCTGAAAACTCTTCCCACAGACCCTGCAGCTATACGGTTTCTCTCCAGTGTGGATCAGCATGTGTCTTTTCAGGTCCACGTCCTGAATGAAGCCCTTCCCGCACACCTGGCACAGGAAGCGTCTCTCCTTGTTGTGGAAGCGGACGTGCGTGTCTAGAGTCTGTTTCTGGGTGAAGCCTTTCCCACAGAGGCTGCAGAAGAACGCCCGCTCACCTGTGTGGATCTTCAGGTGTGTCTTCAGGTTGCCGCTCTGGTTGAAGGCCTTTCCGCAGAAGCTGCAGTTGTAAGGTTTCTCTCCAGTGTGGATCCTCATGTGCATCTCCAGCGCTCCGTGAGCAGGAAAGCTCTTCCCACAGATGTGGCAGGTATTGCTGATCTCTCGGTGGGAACGCAGGTGATTGGCGAGGCTGTCGGCGGACTCATACTGGTGTCCGCAGAGTCCACAGCAGCGGCTCGGGTCCTGCTGATGAGTCTCCACATGCTTCACTAAGAAACTCTTCCTGTCGAAAGCATCTCCACACACTTTGCAGCGGTACGCCGGTGCCGAGCTGCGAAGTCTTCTGGGTTTGTCACTGGCTTCTTTCTGGTGACTCGTCATGTGTTGACGCAGGAGTCGCCTCTCACTGAACTCCTGACCGCAGACGCTGCAGCTGAGTGTCACCTCGCCGCTGTGGTCCAGCATGTGTCGCTCCAGAGATGACATGTGACAGAACGCCCGGTTGCACTCTTTGCACTTGAAGGGTTTCTCTGCAGCATGGACGCGCATGTGTGAAGTCATGTTACCCTTCTGGCTAAACTTCTTGCCGCAGACATCGCAGCTGTACGGTCTCTCTCCGGTATGTAGTCGCACGTGCAGCTCCTGCGCTAGGATGGAGTGGAAGGTCTTTCCACAGAATGAACAAGTCTTACTCTTCTTCTGGTGGGTTTGGAGGTGAGTGGTCAGGCTGTCAGCTGAGTCTAAACGCTCGCCACAGAAACCACAGCGACACTCAGGGTCTTTGGAGCAGACCTGCAGGACGTGTTTGAGCAGGAAGCCTTTCCCCTGCAGAGCGCGTCCACACACCTGACACCAGAAGTTCTGCGATGGAGATGACCGCTTCCGTTTCTTTGCTATGCCAAGTGGCGGTCGTCCTCTCTTTTTTTTCCTCGGCTGTCTTAGTGTCCTGGAGTCTTGCTCTTCCGTCCAGTCACTGTCCAGATCGCTGTCGACAAGGGAGTCGCTTGGTGAGATGGGCTGACAGTCGGCGGGTGAGGGGGAGCGAGGTGTCGGTGGACACGAAGCATCACTGTTGTTGTGTTTGGGTTCAGTCTCTTTGAGGTCCTCAGGGTCAACTGGAGGCTGCAGATTTGAGTCGTTCAAGATCACTGACTGCAGCGGCTCTGCACAGGATGAAAAGTAAAAGGATCAAAGTTATTAGAATTCATCATGAGAGGAATATGAATTTGTGAAATACAAACAATACAAAAAAATGAAGGGAACATTTAAATCACATATCAGATCTTGATTAACAAATCTTTACTGATATAATTTGTTGAGAACAAAATGACGTAACAGTGAATGGAAACTAAAATCATCAACCCACTGAGGGCTGGATTCAAAATCACACTGAAAATCAATGCAAAAAAAAAAAATCACAGCTGATCCAATCACAGCAGCTCATAATGTGACTCAGTAGTGCGTTTGCCCCCCACCTACCTGTACGCACTCCCAACAAAGTCTGGGCATGCAGTCCTGGGGATCTCCTCCCAGACCTGGATCAGTGTATCACTGAGCTCCTGGACTGTCTGTGGCGGTGTCGACTACACGATACATAATGTCCTATAGGTGCTCAGCTGGATTTAAGTCAGGGGAACTTGAGGGTCAGTCAATGGCATCAGGCCCTGCACCAGGTGGAACCAGGACCCACTGCACCAGGTGGAACCAGGACCCACTGCACCAGGTGGAACCTGGACCCACTGCACCAGGTGGAACCACGACCCACTGCACCAGGTGGAACCAGGACCCACTGCACCAGTGTAATGTCTGACAATCGCTCTGAGGGTTTCATCCTGGTACCTAACAGCAGTCAGAGTAACATTGGCTATGACCTGAAGGTCTGTGTGACCCTCCAGGGATCTGCCTCCCCAGACCATCAGTGACCCCCCACCAAAGCGGTCATGCTGGATGATGTTACAGCAGCGTAACGTTCACCACGGCATCTCCAGACTCTTTCAGGCCTGTCATATGTGCTCAGTGTGAACCCGCTCTCATCTGTGAAAAGAACGGGGTGCCGATGGAGGAACTTCCGATTCTGGTGTTCTCTGAGTGCTGATCCAGCCACACGGTGCTGGGCTGTGAGACCAGGTCCCACTAGAGGACGTGGGGCCCTCATGCCCCCCTCATGGAGTCTGTTTGTGACAGTTTGGTCAGAAACATGCAGCCAGCAGCCTGCTGGAGCTCATGTTTTGGGCTGTGGCAATGCTCCTCCTGTCCTCCGCACACTGAGGAGCAGATAGCGGTCCTGCTGCTGGGTTGATGTCCGGCTCTCCTGGTGGAACGACCACTCTCCTGGTTTCTCCTCCCTGCTCTTCACACTGTGCTGGGAGACACAGTAAGCCATCTTAGGACTGCACATATGGATGTGCCCTCCTGGAGGAGCTGGACTAGCTGTGAACCTGATTGGGCTGCAGGTAGCGCCTCATGCTAGCAGTAGTGACGAGGACACTAGCAGAACACCAAACTAGAGAAGAATCAGTCAGGAAGGAGAAGGAGAGAGCAGCTGTCTGTGGACACCACATTGAAAACCATTCCTTTTATTGGGTTGTGTTGCTTTTGCCTCTCCATTGCACCTGTTGTCTCTTTCATTTGACCCAAAGCAGCTGAAACTGATTCATGATCACTTGTGCTTCCTAAATGGACAGATTGAAATCCCCAAGGCTTTACTGAGCTGCTGTTATACTGACATCATTAAGCATCCCCTTAACAATCCATCTGTTGAGATATTTCACTCTTGACAGATGTCAGGCCCCCCCCACTTTTTTTATCTTTACAGTTATGCACATGGATGCAGTGGAGACTATATGCACATCACACCCACTTTCATCACTGTACAGCTGTCAGCTCAGACTGGCTTCCTACTACAGCTTCTGTTTGAGTGCTGTATGAGACACGGACCACTCACTCCTGCTATGCTGGTGTTTAACAACAAATAAACAAACCCCCAATGCTGAAAGTGAAGGAAGAATTGTTGGGTGAAATAGTGAAAAGGGGGGGCAGGGGTTCAATCACTGCTCGATGCCAGTAAATGCTACACACTGGTTCTTTAAAAGGCACATGCAAAGAACGCCCGCTCACCTGTGTGGATCTTCAGGTGCGTCTTCAGGCTGCTGTTCTGGTTAAAGGCCTTTCCGCAGAAGCTGCAGCTGTAAGGTTTCTCTCCGGCGTGGATCTTAATGTGCTCGTCCTTCTGGTGACTCGTCATGTGTTGACGCAGGAGTCGCCTCTCACTGAACTCCTGACCGCAGACGCCGCAGCTGAGCATCACCTCGCCGCTGTGGTCCAGCATGTGTCGCTCCAGAGACGACATGTGACAGAACGCCCGGTTGCACTCTTTGCACTTGAAGGGTTTCTCTGCAGCATGGACGCGCATGTGTGACGTCATGTTACCCTTCTGGCTAAACTTCTTGCCGCAGACATCGCAGCTGTACGGTCTCTCTCCGGTATGCAGTCGGACGTGCAGCTCCTGTGCTAGGATGGAGTGGAAGGTCTTTCCACAGAATGAACAGGTCTTACTCTTCTTCTGGTGGGTTTGGAGGTGAGTGGTCAGGCTGTCAGCTGAGTCTAAACGCTCGCCACAGAAACCACAGCGACACTCAGGGTCTTTGGAGCAGACCTGCAGGACGTGTTTGAGCAGGAAGCCTTTCCCCTGCAGAGCGCGTCCACACACCTGACACCAGAAGTTCTGCGACGGAGATGCCCGTTTCCGTTTCTTTGCTACGCCAAGTGGCGGTCGTCCTCTCTTCTTTTTCCTCGGCTGTCTTAGTGTCCTGGAGTCTTGCTCTTCCGTCCAGTCACTGTCCAGAACGCTGTCGACAATGCAGCCGCTTGGTGAGATGGGCTGACAGTCGGCGGGTGAGGGGGAGCGAGGTGTCGGCGGACACGAAGCATCACTGTCGTTGTGTTTGGTTTCAGTCTCTTTGAGGTCCTCAGGCTCAACTGGAGGCTGCAGATTTGAGTCGTTCAAGATCACTGACTGCAGCGGCTCTGAGGATCAAATAAAACAACACTCAGTTACTGATGAATTCCTACAGAAACATCATGTGACAAACACACCACAGTCCTGTTTCATCTCAGAGTTATGATGAGTCAACATGATGATGTTCAGCAGCTGTCATGTTGGTTTAGTGTGCTGATGAAGGTCAGCTTTGTGAGTATTTCGTCATAAAATCAAAGTTATTAGAATTCAATGTGAGGGGAACAATATGTGAAATATTTTGACAATAATCTGCCTGACTGTTGAGATACTTCAGTCCTGACAGACATCATCTTCCACAGAGCTCAGCTGCTGACCTTTCACCTCCTCTCTCCATTAGTTTCCCTGTAAATTTAACGTTTTTCCACATAAACACCATTTACTCACCTCACACATTCTAAAACAGTCTTTACATAAACTTGCATCACTATACAGCTGTCAGCTCAGACTGGCTTCCTACTGCAGCTTCTGTTTGAACACTGAGACACGGACGCAGTAACCAAACCACCGCCCACACCTGCTACGCTGGTGTTTAACAAACAAACTCTCTGTTCTGAAACTGAAGGAAGAGTTGATGAAAAGTGAACTGGGGGTTAAACTGGTTCACATCACTAGTAGATGCCATTAAAACCTACTGAGTGTACCCTTTAAAGGATCCTTTACATGAAGTCTTCAACAGCCTAAAACCTCCTTCATTGAGCGACTTGTGGAGCCTCCGTGTTCTACTGAAGGTCTTTAGTTCCAGCAGCAGTCAATGAACACTTTCAGTTGTTGTTCTGATCCAAAGCTGTAGATCGCGTGTCTAATGTGTTCATTTATTTACTTACTTGATTGTATTGAGCTGCTCGGTGGCAAATGAGTTTCCCCTCTAGGGCATTAATAAAGTCTTTCTAATTCTACACACTGGTCCTTTAAAGGCACAATATGTCCACATGCAATTCCAGATGTAAACTAACAAAAGTCAAAGATTGAAATCTGCTTCAGACGGATTTACAGATGTTTTAATGAAGCACTAACACAGATGTGAGGTGGACTTTGGTGCTGCAGGCTGATCGGTAAATGAAAACATCTTCATAATGTAAGGTACGGTCAGGTGCAGGTGCTAAAACATCTGTTGCTCTTTACTTTTGTCCTGTGGGAAGTGATTGAAGTGATTGAAGTGATTGATGTGGTTGATGTGACCGGTCCGGTGTGTCGGGACTGACCGGCTCTGAGCAGCTTGACTTCGGGCTTCAGCACAGCATCGAGCAGCCTCCTCTGGCGGCAGATCTCCCGCTCTGATCTCTCCACTCTGTCTTCGTACTTCGCCACGGTTTCCTCCAACAGACCGACGATCTCCTCCGCAGCCGCCGTTAGCCGCTCGGTGAGCAGCGCTCTCAGCGGGATTTCTGACGGTTCTTCTCCTTTTTCCACCTGCAGCAGAAAGTCTTCAGCAGCAGCAATGATCCGCTCATGTACCGACACCCGCAGCAGCTGCACCGAGAACATGGTACACTTTACTGCAGACAGAGAACCGAGAGGAACCGGGAGGAACCGGGAGAGCCAGCTGGAGGTAAACAGGTAAACACACACACGGAGCGAACAGATTTCAGAGTTCCGTGTCAACGACGCTTCGCTTCCTGCGGCCGAAGCCTTCGAAGCGAACAGCGAACTCTGCTGGTCTGGAGGCGAACAGTTATCAATCTCAATCAATCAATCTTTATTTGTATAGCTCCAAATCACAACAAAGTTATCTCAAGGCTCTTTCCACATAGAGCAGGTCTAAACCGAACTCTTCAGGTTTCATTTAAAGAGACCCAACATTCCCACATGAGCAACAGTGGCAAGAAAAAACTCATTTTAACAGGAAGAACCCTCAGAACCAGACTCAGAGTGGGAGAATATCTTTTAACAGGAAGAACCCTCAGAACCAGACTCAGAGTGGGAGAACATCTTTTAACAGGAAGAACCCTCAGAACCAGACTCAGAGTGGGAGAACATCTTTTAACAGGAAGAACCCTCAGAACCAGACTCAGAGTGGGAGAACATCTTTTAACAGGAAGAACCCTCAGAACCAGACTCAGAGTGGGAGAACATCTGCCTGGACCGGTTGGAGTAGAGAGGAGAGAGAGGAAGGAGAGGAGAGAGAGAGGAAGGAGAGAGAGAGGAAGGAGAGGAGAGAGAGGAAGGAGAGGAGAGAGAGAGGAAGGAGAGAGAGAGGAAGGAGAGGAGAGAGAGAGGAAGGAGAGAGGAGAGAGAGGAAGGAGAGGAGAGAGGAAGGATAGAGGAGAGAAGCAGAATGAAAATCAACAATGAAGGTAGAAGGTCCAGGACTGGAATCCGTCATCTGGACGTTAATGAACGTTTGTAACTCCTGAGCAGGGCCGTACGCACGCAGGGTTTCAGTAATACTGAGGTCCAACATCTAAACATGATATGGATCCACTCACATGTCAATCTGAGTCTACAGGAGCATAAATGATCTGTCAAGTAGTAAAGCATCATACGCAAGAAGAGGCTAAATATCTAAGACGGTTTGTTAGTTAGTTAGTTAGTTAGTTAGTTAGTTAGTTGGTTGGTTGGTTGGTTGGTTGGTTGGTTGGTTGGTTGGTTGGTTGGTTGGTTGGTTGGTTGGTTGGTTGGTTGGTTGGTTAGTTAGTTAGTTAGTTAGTTAGTTAGTTAGTTAGTTAGTTAGTTAGTTAGTTAGTTAGTTAGTTAGTTGGTTAGTTGGTTGGTTGGTTGGTTGGTTGGTTGGTTGGTTAGTTAGTTAGTTAGTTAGTTAGTTAGTTAGTTGGTTAGTTGGTTGGTTGGTTGGTTGGTTGGTGAGTGAGTGAGTGAGTGGGTTGGTTTGTTGGTTAGTTAGTTAGTTAGTTGGTTAGTTAGTTAGTTAGTTAGTTAGTTAGTTAGTTAGTTAGTTGGTTGGTTGGTTGGTTGGTGGGTTAGTTAGTTAGTTAGTTAGTTAGTTAGTTGGTTAGTTAGTTAGTTAGTTAGTTAGTTAGTTAGTTAGTTGGTTGGTTGGTTGGTTGGTGGGTTAGTTAGTTAGTTAGTTAGTTAGTTGGTTGGTTGGTCGGTTAGTTAGTTTATTTCGATCACATGAACCATAAATATTCATGATCAGCCACCTCATCTACTAACAAGCCAAAAGGAAACAAAAAATAAAACTGAACAAATAAATAAATGAATGAAGCAGTTTGACTGAAAATGCTGCTGTCATTGTATCTCAACGGGACCGACCTGGTTAAATAAAGGCAAATAAATAAAAAATAAAAGAATTCATATGTTTATTACTTCATGTTTGGATTATTATAATACTCCATTCTTACTCAAATCATGTTTAAATCCAGGTTAAAAACATTTCTCTTCTCCTGAGCTTATGATTGAGCTCTTTTAACCCTCCTGTTGTCCTTGAGTCAAGGAAGGAAGGAAAGGAGGAAGGAAGGAAGGAAGGAGGGAGGGACGGAAGGAGGGAGAAGGAAGGATGGGAAGGAGGGAGGGACGGAAGGAGGGAGAAGGAAGGAAAGGAGGGAGTAAGGAATGGAGGAAGGAAGGAAGGAAGGAAGGGAGGTGGTAGGGAAAAAGGAAGGAAAGGAGAGAGGGAGTGACGGAAGGAGGGAGAAGGAAGGATGGGAAGAAGGAAGGAAGGAAGGAAAGGAGGGAGTAAGGAATGGAGGAAGGAAGGAGGGACGGAAGGAGGGAGAAGGAAGGAAAGGAGGGAGTAAGGAATGGAGGAAGGAAGGAAGGAAGGAAGGAAAGAAGGGAGGTGGTAGGGAAAAAGGAAGGAAAGGAGAGAGGGAGTGACGGAAGGAGGGAGAAGGAAGGATGGGAAGAAGGAAGGAAGGAAGGAAGGAGGGAGGGACGGAAGGAGGGAGAAGGAAGGAAAGGAGGGAGTAAGGAATGGAGGAAGGAAGGAAGGAAGGAAGGAAGGGAGGTGGTAGGGAAAAAGGAAGGAAAGGAGAAAGGGAGTGATGGAAGGAGGGAGAAGGAAGGATGGGAAGAAGGAAGGAAGGGAAGAAGGAATGGAGGAAGGAAGGAAGGAAGGAACAGTCAAAACAGCTGGTCCAGAATACAGCAGCACGTCTCCTGACTCAAACGTCACCAGAAACAACCAAACAACCAAGTTCAGAACATTTATTGACTTCAGACAAAAAAAAGAGACAAAATCATAATTTCTTCAGTCAATTAAATAAAACCAGCAGGAAGTCAAACAGGAAGTCAAACAGGAAGTCAAACAGGAAATATGAAATGTTGTTATCAGTATTTCTTACATTACCAGGAAACAGATTCAAACATCTGCAGATTCATATCAGAGTGATGAGTGTGTGGAAGCTTTCAGTTTAAAACAACCTCTCAAAAATCAGATTATCATGATTATTATTATTATTATTATTATTATCATGAAATCATTATTCAGACGTGTGTGTGAAGTTATTCATAAATTAGCTGATAAACTATTTATTTGAAGGTATTATTGGAGCATAAATAAAAACCATTGTGTGTTTGCGGCTCTTTAACCCTTTATAGGACACTCATTGAAAGGAAGGAAGGAAGGAAGGAAGGAAGGAAGGTAGGGGGGGGAGGAAAGAAAGAGAGAAGGAGAGACGGAGGAAGGGAAGAAAGAAGGAAGGAAGGAAGAAGAAAGGGGGATGGAGGAAGGAAAGAAGGAAGGGAGGAGAGAAGGAGGGAGGGAGGAAGGACAGATGGAAGGAAGGAAAGGAAGGAAGGAAGGAAGGACGGAGGAAGGAAAGAAGGAAGGGAGGAGAGAAGGAGGGAGGGAGGAAGGACAGATGGAAGGAAGGAAAGGAAGGAAGGAAGGACGGAGGAAGGAAAGAAGGAAGGGAGGAGAGAAGGAGGGAGGGAGGAAGGACAGATGGAAGGAAGGAAGGACAGAGGAAATAAGGAACAAGGGAGGGAGAAAGGAAAAGAGGAAGGAAAGAAAGAAGGCAGGGAGGAAGGAAAGGAAGGAAGGAACTGATAAAACTCAAAGTGTTTCATTTAATAACTGAGCTGTGTGTCTGGTTAAAATAAAGATTAAATAAAATAATAATGATAATGAAGCTGCAGCTAAAGATTCGTTTTATTAAAAATGTTCTACTTCATTAAATTATTTGTTGAGTAAATTAAACAAACAAACATTGAAAAGTGTGGTTGGATTAATAAATGACTCATCAATCACATAAATTAAAATGAATTGATGAATAAATTGATGATTTCAGCTGAAGTGTCACTGATGGTCAAACTCATGTGTGTTGAAAGAGTAAAAGTCATCATCAATAGAGCTCCGATATTAGGAGTCGCCATGGAAACGGATGAATGAAAGGCAGAGACTCCAGTGGACGTAGAGATATGAACGTATGCTGACGATGCACATTTATATTTAAAAGAAGATTCAGAGCTGGAGACGTGTCAGTGAGTTATATTCACTGTTCATGAAATCTGACGTCTGACTGTGAGTCTGATCCGTCTGTTTGTGTCTCGCTGCTCCGTCAGAAACTTTGTCATATAATCTCCAATAAAAACAGGAATGATGTTCCACCAGCGGATCGATGGCATCGTGACTGATGATAGAGATCATTAATGCAGCTGAGGATGAATTCACACTGTGGAAGAATTAAAAAACGTTGACTGATGTCTATAAAAGTCCTGAGTAACAAACTAAAACCCAACCGGGATTCAGATTCTGACCCAGAGTTGAAGTTACCATGGCAACTGACCCAGAGTTGAAGTTACCATGGCAACTGACCCAGAGTTGAAGTTACCATGGCAACTAACCCAGAGTTTATGTTAGCTCTCTTTCTGGAACTGAAAACTCGGAGCTTCCTTCATCTGAACTATAAATGAACCTTCTTGAGGAACGTCTCACTGGTTCCTCTTTGTTCTCTGAAGTTTCTCCTCAATCAGCAGCAGACACTACCATGTAGTCCTGAAGGCCCACAAACCACAAACTATGTTCATGGAAGTTTTAACAAACCACATCTGATTAAATTTGGGCTACCTGCACATGTGGTCCTGGATCTGAGTCATATCTGATCTCTGGCTGTGCTGAACTTTAATAAATGAATTCATCAGCAGAGACTGACTCAGACTCATCTTTGCTGATCAGGAACGATGGAGGATGGAGATATGAGGTTTCATCAGGATTCGATAGAAAAAGGACGGAGATGAATTTATCTTCTTATAATCAGACTGGTTTCAGTGTAAAGACGGCAGCGTTTAAACTGATCACAGAGAAAATATGACAACACAGAGAACTGAAGGAAACCGTCCTCCTGCTCCGTTTACTGCTGAGAAATAAAGATTCAACAAACCAGTTGAACTTTGTTTAACGTTGATTGATTCAAACGTTCAGACACTAAAGTTAATCTGTGTTTTATGAATGAAGCCAAACAAGTAGAAGCAGCTGCAGTGTTTGACGAATCAGTGACGGACCTGCAAACCCCGCCCCCAAACTCCCTGTACCTTTTCAAAATAAAACTTCCTTCATAGCAGGAACTAACTTCAGTCCAAAGCTCCTCAAAAGGTTCCTGGTTCTCCTGAGAGCTGAGACATGTTTGTAAATCTGACCTGAAACAGAATCAACGAGGAACACGTGACTTGAAGTTTCTCTCCTGACACTAAAAGTCCACCGACTCTGAAGACGAAGACTCAAACAGTCGTCTCCACAGGAGATGATTCGAGTTGTAGCTGCCTGTTTGACCAATCAGTGACACCCTGACAACAACCCAAAGCTGGGACTTTTTGGGACCCTGGTTGGAAACAGGTAACGTTACTGTGATGACTCCTGAGTTTAATTTCTGAGTCTATTTGAACTTGATTAAAAACAATCTGACTGAACTGTTTGCAGCTTGTAACATAGAAATGTTTCAGAGTTTCAGATTCTGAGTGAGTCTTTCTACAGCTGGATGAAGTCCTGACCTCCCTCTGATCGTTTCAGGTTCACGTTTGCAGTCGAGTCTTTAGCGGTTCGTTCTCCAGAGTGAACCTTCATGTGAGAGTCCACCGAACGTTTCTCCTGGTACTTCTTCCCGCAGATGACGCAGCTGTAGGGTTTCTCTCCGGTGTGCGTCAGCATGTGCCTCTTCAGGTCGATCTTCTGGACGAAGCCCTTGCTGCAGAGCTGACAGCTGAATGGTTTGTCCTTCTTGTGGAAGCGCTCGTGCGTCTCCAGTGAGATCTTCTGGCGGAACCTCTTCCCGCAGAGGCTGCAGATGAACGGCTTCTCGCCCGTGTGGATCCTCATATGCGAGTCCAGGTTGCCGATCTGGCGGAAGTCCTTTCCGCACACCCGGCAGGTGTACGGTTTTTCCCCGGTGTGGATCCTCTTGTGTACGTCCAGATGCTGGCTCATGGTGAACTTCTTGCCGCACTTGTCGCAGGAGTAGATCCTAGGCTTCCCTCCCGTGTGGCTCTTGATGTGTCTCCTCAGGACGGTGTTTTCGATGAAAGTTTTCCCGCAGAACTCACAGATGAACGGCCTCTCGCCAGCGTGCAGCTTCATGTGTCTCTCCAGAGAGCCCTTCCTGGGGAAGTCTTTGCCGCAGTCTTTACACCTGAAGGGTTTCTGTCCGGTGTGCGTCCTCATGTGGATCTCCATGTCCCTGAAGCTGATGCCGCAGATGTCGCAGATCCTGCTGGTCTCTCTGTGGCTCTGGATGTGGAGCTGCAGAGTCTCCGAGGACTCTGTGTGCTCCCCGCAGACGCCGCAGCGACTGGCGGGATCGTTTAAATGAGTCTCTGCATGACGCACAAAGTTACCTTTATTGTGAAAGGCGTTCCCGCAGACCTTGCAGCAGTGTGAGGGAGTGAGACTCGGCTTTCTGCGTCGGCTCCTGGCGGCCGGTGGCTCGTCGGACTTGTGACTGCGGACGTGTCGCCGCAGCTCGGTGCTCTTCCCGAAGCCTTTCCCACAGACGTTGCAGCTGAACGGCGACTGTCCATTGTGAGCCTTCATGTGTCGCTCCAGAGAGCCAGTGTGGCTGAACTCTTTGCTGCAGATGGTGCAGCTAAACGGCTTCTCGGCCGTGTGGATCCTCATGTGCGTCACCATGTTGCCCTTCTGGTTGAAGCCTTTTCCGCAGACATGGCAGCTGAACGGTTTCTCTCCCGTGTGCAGCCTCAGGTGTGTCTCCTGCGCTCGGATCGACGGGAACTTCTTGCCGCAGACGTCGCAGGTCCGGCTGCTGTCGCGGTGCGTCTGAAGGTGCAGCCGCAGACCGTCGATGGACTCCTGGCGCTCGCCGCACAGACCGCAGAGACACTCTGCCTCCTTCAAATGTTTCTCCACATGTTTCATCAGAAAGCCTTTCCTGTCAAAGGACTTTCCACACACTCTGCAGCAGTGAGAAGTCGCCTCCTCGTCTTCCTCTTCATCGTCTCCGGTCGGCTGGTCCGGTGAGTCGGGCTGACAGTTCGGGTCTGAAACGTCCTCTGGTTGGGAGGAAGTGCCGGGCCGAGGTTCCTTCAGCTGGTTGTCCACAGAGACTTCCTGCTTCAGATGTTTGTCCTCAAAGAGACTCTGAACTCCGACGGAGAGGCACAACTCTGCAGAGAAGGTCACAAAGAAACGGATTCAGAAACACAATCAACTGAGTATAAACACATGAATCTATAAATGAACAAACTGATCAAAGCATTAGAGTTGAATAAAGAACTTCTAGAGCTTCTATTGAGCTTCAGCAGCTTCAACAATTGGCAAGAAGAATCAAACTGTAGTTCATAAATAGTGATGTTGAAGGATTCACAGTGTTTAGAAACTCTATGACTCGTCTTTAGATGTGAGACGATCCTCCAACAAAAGTCTTTTCCAAATCTTTTAACTTTCTGCCTTCTGATGTACGGGGAACATTAATCACTTGTCGCATCAGGAATACTTTCAGTTCAACTCAATAAGACTCAGATACATTATCACTCACACTAATGGTGCTTCTCCACTATACAGTTCTAGCTCTACTCGGCTCGGTTTCCACTAGAGATAGTTCCTGGTACTTTTTTAGTATCTGCTCTGCTGAGGCTCCAAGCGAGCCGAGCCGATACTAAATGTGACGTCATCAGACTGCCGGCCTCTGATTGGTCAGAGAGTCACTGGAAGAGTCATGAGCCGTCCCACACAAGAATCAAAGCCGGCATTTTTAAATACCGGCAAAAGCGTTACAGTGATTGGTTTCTCTTCTCTTGCTTTATGTGTGACAGAAAGACACATACAGCAGCAGGAAGGACAGAGGGAAGGAAGGAAGGAAGGAAGGAAGGAAGGAAGGAAGGAAGGAAAGGAAGGCAACCATAGCACAACCTGTATCTATAGCAACCATAGCACAACCTGTATCTATAGCAACCATAGCACAACCTGTATCTATAGCAACCATAGAACAACCTGTATCTATAGCAACCATAACACAACCTGTATCTATAGCAACCATAACACAAACTGTATCTATAGCAACCATAGAACAACCTGTATCTATAGCAACCATAACACAACCTGTATCTATAGCAACTACAGCACAATCTGATGGTCTGTGTGCGTTACATACCTCATACAAGTGATAAACATTGACCTAAAAGTTAAACAGGCTCAGTAGATTTAGTTTTTGAACAGATATCATGACACAAAGTGAACTCTACCAAACGGTTGAGCTGACTTACAAAGGGTTAAAAGCTGAGACGATATGTCTCATATCACGATAACGATATAACATCGATAAGTTTTCAGATGTATTCAGAGTGTTTGTGTTTATCTGGGCTCTGACCTGCGGGCTCAGCTCCCCGCTCCTCCCCGGGATCCTCCGGTTCTCTGTCGGCCGCTCGACTCGCTTCAAAGGCGGTGAAGATGTTGTTAACTGCGGCGGTGATGAGCTGCATGACCAGCCGCCTGAGCTGCTCCATGCCCGGCTGTGTGAGCTCCATGCCCGGCTGTGGGAGCTCCATGCCCGGCTGTGTGAGCTCCATGCCCGGCTGTCTGAGCTCCATGCCCGGCTGCGTGAGCTCCATGCCCGGCTGCGTGGGCTCCATGCCCGGCTGTCTGAGCTCCATGCCCGGCTGTGTGAGCTCCATGCCCGGCTGTGTGAGCTCCATGCCCGGCCTCCTGCTCTCCTTCAGCAGACGGTAAATCTCCTCCGCGGCCGCCGCCAGCTGCGCGTGCACCACCGTCCGCAGGCTCCGGTTTTCCGCCGTTTTTGACCTTTTTTTGGACATTTTGTCAAAATTTAAAACCGAACAAAAGAAGCGAATGTAAACAATGCCAGGACTCTTCCGGGTTCCCTAACCCTGCGTCATTACGCAGGGACGACCACGTGACAACACGCTGACGTAACATGGGAGCGTGTTGTCACGTGGTCATGCGTGGACCGCTATCAAAGTCCGTTCTCTACCTCTATCTAACATCAGCACTTCCGGTTTTGGAGTATTTTTTGGTATGAGATTTATTTTGTGTTTTAAACCTTTTATTTGTGTTCAGCTTCATGTTCGTCACGTGACCTGTGAACCAAACTACAGCAGCTATCATCCTGTCTGTTAAATGTTTGGTTACCTGGACAGTTACTAATGTTCACTAACATAACATCTAATTTAATTATACCTTCTAGTGAATTCAGCTCATTATTGATCCAACCAACATTGTATTTTGGTGTATTTGAAGTGTTTCATGTTGTTCATGTTCTGCTGGTTCACTGTTTAACACGGTTGTTTGTTTTAATTGATTATTTAGTTAATTAACTTTAAAGAGTCAAATCACTTTCATCAACACTTACGGAGCTTTTCCACTAAACAGTTTTAGCTCTGCTCTGAGTCTGTGTTTCCACCAGGAGTTGATTTATTCATACAGCAAACATTCAGAGAAAAGAGATCAAAGTTTAAAACCAAAGTAATAAAACAGATTAAAGCCGGTCCTGCAGCACGCTGAGGTAGACTTGTTGTCAAGACCGCCTAAACCGAGACCAAGACACTAAGACCAGACGGTATCAAGACGAGACCAAGGCCAAGACAGACTGAGTCAAGACCAAGACAAAGACGAGACGAGACCAAAAAAAACAAAAAACAAACAGCTAGTGAGCTCGTGTTACGTGTTACACCATAACTTGCATGAATAGAATAAGAGCAGCATACTGGGGTCAGAGGTTCAGTCCCAGTTTAAACTCAATTTAAGAAGCTCTAACCCTGAGACCGCAAGACCAAGACAACGAGACCAAGACAAGACCGAGGGATCTGAGACCAAAGACGGTCGAGACTGTGACAAGACCGAGACCACGTAAAAGTGGTCTCGAGACATCCAACTCTACGCTGAGGTTTGAGACCTGGTTCTGTTTCAGGTCTGAGTCTCTGAGATGTCGTCTAAGAAGAAGAAGAACAAGAAGACCGGGGTTCCTGACCGCTGGCTGGACTACGCTCCGGTCGGCTGCAGGATCCCAGGGACTCGATTCATCGCCTTCAAAGTGCCTTTAAAACCGTCTCTGAACTGTCTAGTCCCAGAGTCCGACTCCTTCGGTCCGTGGCAGCTGCTGGACTCGGTGCGGAGTCAGGACCAGGACTTGGGTCTGATCATCGACCTGACCTTCACCAGCAGGTACTACCAACCGTCCGACATCCCGCAGTCCTGCTGCTACGTCAAGATCCTCACGGAGGGTCACCGCGTGCCCTCCGACGCCGCCATCCTGAGCTTCAAACGGGCTGTGACTCACTTCCTGAACCAGAACCACGACAACGACAAGCTGATCGGAGTCCACTGCACGCACGGTCTGAACCGCACCGGGTACCTGGTCTGCAGGTACCTCATCGACGTGGACGGGTTGGAGCCCGCTGCCGCCGTGGAGCTCTTCAACGCCTGCAGGGGGCATCGCATGGAGAGGAAGAACTACCTGCTGGACCTGAACCGGGGCGCCAAGAGGAGCAACGCTGGCATCCAGCAGCCGGAGCAGGAGCCAATCAGAGGGCTCGCTGTGAAGCCGCCGTCAGGCCCCGCCCAGAGACCCTCAGACCCCGCCCAGAAATCACTGTCAGGCACTGCCCAGAGACCCGCAGGTCCCGCCCAGAAACCACCATCAGCCCCCGCCCAGAAACCTCCGTCAAGCCCCGCCCAGAGACCACATGGCCCCGCCCAGAGACCGCATGGCCCCGCCCAGAAACCACCATCAGCCCCTGCCCAGAGACCACCATCAGGCCTCACCCAGAGACCGCATGGCCCCACCCAGAAACCGCCGCCAGGCCCCGCCCAGAGACCCTCAGGCCCTGCCCAGAGACCCTCAGGCACTGCCCAGAGACCATTAGCCCCCGCCCAGAGACCAGCAGGCCCCACCCAGAAACCACAGTCCGACCCCGCCCCTATACCGTTAGGCCCCGCCCCTGCAGACACACCACCTGACCCCTCAGAGGAGTCGCAGACACTAGGTGAGAATCGACCACCTGGTAACCGCCGTCGCCGTAGACCTCGGCATCGTCGGGGCAACAAGCCTCAGCAGAGCAGCCTCCTACCTGACCCCCCCACTGCCCATCTACCCGTGTAGCCCCGCCCCCCGGATGCCCCGCCCCCTACCACCGAGACGTCAGATGGGGTCGAGTCTCAACGAATCAGACATGGTTTAATTAACCGCAGTTTGTGACCGTGGTTACCATGGCAACTGCAGGCATGATTTGAGCTCCAGCTGAGGATCAGCTGATGTTTCTGTTAACTGACGTTGTGTTAATAAAGATTTAATAAAGAAGTCACAGACCTCCTTCTTCTTCTTCTTCTTCTGTGGTGTTTATAAATATTCCTACAGTCAGTGAATCTGATCATAAAAATAAATATATGATAAATAAATGTTTGACTTCCTGATTTCTCTTTAATGTTCCTCGTTGAGGCTCTGATGATGATATGAAACATTATTATAGTTTATACTGTTTTACTGAAGTACGTCTGCTGATGATCATGTGACAGAGAGCTGAGAACAGCTGACTGATGTTTACGTCCTGAGAGAAAAACATTTAAACATTTAGACGACTTTTATTCATAAAGTAGAAAAATAGAAAATGTTTTTATTACAGTTCAGAACAAATAACAAACCGTCTCTGAAACTCTGACGACCTACAGTGACTCCTCGCCCCTGAACGCATCATTAGAGGTCAACTGACTTTAAACAGTTTCAGAGAAAAACTTCAAAATAAAACGTCATACCTGAACCGACCGAGGGAACAAAAACCCCAAAAACTCAACAAAACCCAGCGTCAGGCGTTACCATGGAAACAGTACTGAAGCGATCTGAGGTCACATGACCATCTGCAACACGAAACATCCGGTGAACATCTGAGTTTCAGAATAAAGTTGTAATAATTTGAACAAAGACTTAACAATAAAAACTTCAAAATAAAGTACAAATATAAATGTTAAGTGTTCAGACTTCATCATGTTTCCTCTTTTAAAATATTTTACAACTTTTATTTCCTAAACTTTTTTTTCAATTATGAATTTTTCTTGTAAAATTACTTTTTATCAAAAATATTTCAGCTTTTTATTTATTTATTTATTTTTTACATTTTTACCAAAATTATTAAAAGATTTTATTTTACAGATTTATTTCAAAAACGTTTTTTTTCGGCCAAGAATATTTTTGTTAATAACTTTTTCTTTTCAAATTAAAACATCTGAAAAAGTAAAATAAATGTTAAAAAAAAAGATAAAAATGACCTAATAATAATAATAATAATAATAATTAATTAACAGGAAGTCTGAGACACATCGAACCGGCCGACTTCCTCTTAACGAGAAAAGTCAAAATACTTCATAGATAGAAATATAAACGTGTTCAGACTTCATTAAAATATTAAAACATTAATAATTTTTCTTGTGTTCAAACTTTTGTTGTTACAGTTTAACTTTCCTCATTTCAAAAAAACAAAAAAAATATTTTACATTAAAAAAAAGAAAAAAAGTAAAATTTAAAACATTAATGAAAGTTAATTAGTAATTCAATACCTCAAAGTTTTACGATAAAAAAAATCTAAATATGTTTCGATTATGACTTTTTCTTGTAAAATTACTTTTAAATCAAAATATTCCAGTTTTTTGGTCAAAGATTCAAACTTTTACTTTTTCTCAAATTATTAAAAGTTTTTTTTTTACAGATTTATTTATTTAACTTTTTTCCTTTTTCTTTTTCTCCAAAACTAAAAACGTCTCAAAAAGTCAAATTAAAAACAATAAAACTGAAACTACATAACGAAAAGAGTCTGATGATGTCACCGTGATGTCACCGTGATGTCACCGTGATGTCACCGTGATGTCACCGTGATGTCACCGTGCTGTCACCGTGATGTCACCGTGCTGTCACCGTGATGTCACCGTGATGTCACCGTGATGTCACCGTAATGTCACCGTGATGTCACCACTGATAAGGAGGTCTGGTTTCTCTCTGACTGGTTTTCAGCGTTTGTTCCGAGCCGAGCGGCGCTGAGTCCCTCTGCCAGGCTCCGGACCCTTCCTCTTCCTCCGGGTCCAGGTCCGGGTCCGGGTCCTGGTCTTGGTCCAGGTGGCCAGGTGAGTCCGCATGTGCTTCAGACCGTCGCAGGTCTCTGGTTTCTCTCCGCAGACTCCACAGACCGGCTCGTCCTCCTGCAGGTGAGCCGTAGCGTGTCTGAACAGCAAGCGGCGGATCCTGAACATCCTGCCACAGACCCTGCAGCTGAACGACCCCCGCCTGTCTCCCCCGCCCCCCCCGCCCCCCCTCTGCTGGGTCTGAGCCGGTCCGGTCTCTGCAGGGTCCCGGTTGTAGTCCTCGCTGTCCTCGGTCTCGGCTTCAGACGAGGACAGAACCAGGACCTCTGCGCTCCCCGACGCACCGGAACACCTCGAACTGTACGTGAACTTTATGATTTCAGCCTCGTCCAGCTCTCCTGCTACTTCCTGTTCCCTGGGAGGGTCCTCATGGTGCTGGTCCTGGTCCTGGTGCTGGTGCTGGCTCTGGTGCTGGTGCTGGTGCTGGTCCTGGTCCTGGTGGTCAGGGAGGACTGTGGCTTTATGGACCGACAGCTGCTCAGTGAAAACATCTGCAGGAAACACAAAGTTAATATTCAACAGAGGAGAAATACTACAAAATAAAATACTCCATTACAGTAAAAGTACTGCAGTATTATAGTGATGTAGTATGCAGTATTATAGTGATGTAGTATGCAGTATTATAGTGATGTAGTATGCAGTATTATAGTGATGTAGTATGCAGTATTATAGTGATGTAGTATGCAGTACTGCAGTAAAAGTACTGCAGTATTATGAGTGATGTAGTATGCAGTATTACAGTAAAAGTACTGCAGTATTATGAGTGATGTAGTATGCAGTATTACAGTAAAAGTACTGCAGTATTATAGTAATGTAGTATGCAGTATTACAGTAAAAGTACTGCAGTATTATAGTGATGTAGTATGCAGTATTACAGTAAAAGTACTGCAGTATTATAGTGATGTAGTATGCAGTATTACAGTAAAAGTACTACAGTATTATAGTGATGTAGTATGCAGTATTACAGTAAAAGTACTGCAGTATTATAGTGATGTAGTATGCAGTATTACAGTAAAAGTACTGCAGTATTATAGTGATGTAGTATGCAGTATTACAGTAAAAGTACTGTAGTATTAGAGTGATGTAGTATGCAGTATTACAGTAAAAGTACTGCAGTATTATGAGTGATGTAGTATGCAGTATTACAGTAAAAGTACTGCAGTATTATAGTAATGTAGTATGCAGTATTACAGTAAAAGTACTGCAGTATTATAGTGATGTAGTATGCAGTATTACAGTAAAAGTACTGCAGTATTATAGTGATGTAGTATGCAGTATTACAGTAAAAGTACTACAGTATTATAGTGATGTAGTATGCAGTATTACAGTAAAAGTACTGCAGTATTATAGTGATGTAGTATGCAGTATTACAGTAAAAGTACTGCAGTATTATAGTGATGTAGTATGCAGTATTACAGTAAAAGTACTGCAGTATTATAGTGATGTAGTATGCAGTATTACAGTAAAAGTACTGCAGTATTATGAGTGATGTAGTATGCAGTATTACAGTAAAAGTACTGCAGTATTATAGTGATGTAGTATGCAGTATTACAGTAAAAGTACTGCAGTATTATAGTGATGTAGTATGCAGTATTACAGTAAAAGTACTGCAGTATTATAGTGATGTAGTATGCAGTATTACAGTAAAAGTACTGCAGTATTATAGTGATGTAGTATGCAGTATTACAGTAAAAGTACTGCAGTATTATAGTGATGTAGTATGCAGTATTACAGTAAAAGTACTGTAGTATTAGAGTGATGTAGTATGCAGTATTACAGTAAAAGTACTGCAGTATTATGAGTGATGTAGTATGCAGTATTACAGTAAAAGTACTGCAGTATTATAGTGATGTAGTATGCAGTATTACAGTAAAAGTACTGCAGTATTATAGTGATGTAGTATGCAGTATTACAGTAAAAGTACTGCAGTATTATAGTGATGTAGTATGCAGTATTACAGTAAAAGTACTGCAGTATTATGAGTGATGTAGTATGCAGTATTACAGTAAAAGTACTGCAGTATTATAGTGATGTAGTATGCAGTATTACAGTAAAAGTACTGCAGTATTATAGTGATGTAGTATGCAGTATTACAGTAAAAGTACTGCAGTATTATAGTGATGTAGTATGCAGTATTACAGTAAAAGTACTTACTGCAGTATTACAGTTTCTACGTCACAGATCAGTTCCTGGTGTCTCGTGGGCTTACCTGCAGGCGGCTGCTCTCTGATTGATTTGTGGAGCTGACAGATGAGCGCGTGTTGGCGGGAGATCACTTCCTGGCTAACAGCTGCTTCCTGTTCATACTTTTCGATAACTTTCTCAAACACTTGTAATATTTCTTCCGCCGCCGCGTGCAGCCTCTCACTGACCAACAGCCGGAGCCTCGCGTGCGACATGTTTACACTGCTGCACGAGAACCACAACAGCAACAACAAGGACTTCCGCTTCCGAAATCATTCAAAATAAAAGCGTGATTTCCGTAAATCTGCACCGACTGAGAACTATCAAAATACAACTACCACAACTATAAAAAAAATATTTAAAACATAAAAACAGGCAAAAAAAAGAAAAAGAGTGAAATCAACTTACTGCAGAGGCTCGACCACAGACATCTGTCCTTCCTCCCTCCCTTCTCTTTCTTCCCTCCTTTCCTTCCTTCCTTTCCTTCCTCCCCCCCTCCTTCTTTCCTCCCTTCCTTTGTTCCTTCCTTCCTCCTTCTTTCCTCCCTTCCTTTGTTCCTTCCTTCCTTAACTTCCTCCCTCCCTCCTTCTTTCCTCCCTTCCTTTGTTCCTTCCTTCCTCCCTCCTTTCCTTCCTTTCTCCCTCCTTTTCTTCCTTTCCTCCTTTCCTTCTTTCCTTCCTCCCTCCCTGACTGACTGAACTCTCTTTTTTACATTGCTGTATTCTGTCTGGATCTGACTTCCTCTTGATTGTGTATTGTACTGTGTGTGTGTGTGTGTGTGTGTGTGTGTGTGTGTGTGTGTGTGTGTGTTACTGTGTGTGTGTGTGTGTGTGTTACTGTGTGTGTGTGTTTACTGTGTGTGTGTTACTGTGTGTGTATTGTACTGTGTGTGTGTGTGTGTGTGTGTGTGTGTAGAAATAATGAACTAAAGTTTGCTTTAAAGGAACTTTTTATTGAACAGTCAGAAAACAGCTGAAACACATTAAAACATTAAACATTAAAAATAAATCACTTTATTCACTGAGAAGTTTCTGTTTCTGTTTCTTCTTTCACTTCCTTCTCTTCACAGACGTCTTTCTCCTGAGGAAACAAACCAGTTAGAAACTAACCGACAGGAAAAGGTTTCATGGTCTGCAGGTGAGTCTCTACCTGGTGTGTCTCTACCTGGTGTGTCTCTACCTGGTGTGTCTCTACCTGGTGAGTCTCTACCTGGTGAGTCTCTACCTGGTGAGTCTCTACCTGGTGAGTCTCTACCTGGTGAGTCTCTACCTGGTGAGTCTCTACCAGGTGTGTCTCTACCTGGTGTGTCTCTACCTGGTGAGTCTCTACCTGGTGTGTCTCTACCTGGTGAGTCTCTACCTGGTGAGTCTCTACCTGGTGAGTCTCTACCTGGTGAGTCTCTACCAGGTGTGTCTCTACCTGGTGTATCTCTACCTGGTGTATCTCTACCTGGTGAGTCTCTACCTGGTGAGTCTCTACCTGGTGAGTCTCTACCTGGTGAGTCTCTACCTGGTGAGTCTCTACCTGGTGAGTCTCTACCAGGTGTGTCTCTACCTGGTGTATCTCTACCTGGTGTGTCTCTACCTGGTGAGTCTCTACCTGGTGAGTCTCTACCTGGTGTGTCTCTACCTGGTGAGCCTCTACCTGGTGTGTCTCTACCTGGTGAGTCTCTACCTGGTCTGGTGTGTCTCTACCTGGTGAGCCTCTACCAGGTGAGTCTCTACCTGGTGAGTCTCTACCTGGTGAGTCTCTACCTGGTGTGTCTCTACCTGGTGAGTCTCTACCTGGTTAGTCTCTACCTGGTGAGTCTCTACCTGGTTAGTCTCTACCTGGTGAGTCTCTACCTGGTGTGTCTCTACCTGGTGAGTCTCTACCTGGTGTGTCTCTACCTGGTGAGTCTCTACCTGGTGAGTCTCTACCTGGTGAGTCTCCACCTGGTGAGTCTCTACCAGGTGAGTCTCTACCTGGTGAGTCTCTACCTGGTGTGTCTCTACCTGGTGTGTCTCTACCTGGTGAGTCTCTACCTGGTTAGTCTCTACCTGGTGTGTCTCTACCTGGTGAGTCTCTACCTGGTGAGTCTCTACCTGGTGAGTCTCTACCTGGTGTGTCTCTACCTGGTGTGTCTCTACCTGGTGAGTCTCTACCTGGTGTGTCTCTACCTGGTGAGTCTCTACCTGGTGTGTCTCTACCTGGTGAGTCTCTACCTGGTGTGTCTCTACCTCTACCAGGCGAGTCTCTACCAGGTGAGTCTCTACCTGGTGTGTCTCTACCTGGTGAGTCTCTACCTGGTGTGTCTCTACCAGGTGAGTCTCTACCTGGTGTGTCTCTCTACCTGGTGTGTCTCTACCTGGTGTGTCTCTACCTGGTGAGTCTCTACCTGGTGAGTCTCTACCTGGCGAGTCTCTACCTGGCGAGTCTCTACCTGGTGTGTCTCTACCTGGTGTGTCTCTACCTGGTGAGTCTCTACCAGGTGTGTCTCTACCTGGTGTGTCTCTACCTGGTGTGTCTCTACCTGGTGTGTCTCTACCTGTTCTGGTGTGTCTCTACCTGGTGTGTCTCTACCTGGTCTGGTGAGTCTCTACCTGGTGTCCATCTACCTGGTGAGTCTCTACCTGGTGTGTCTCTACCTGGTGAGTCTCTACATGGTGTGTCTCTACCTGGTGTGTCTCTACCTGGTGAGTCTCTACCTGGTGAGTCTCTACCAGGTGAGTCTCTACCTGGTGTGTCTCTACCTGGTGAGTCTCTACCTGGTGTGTCTCTACCTGGTGTGTCTCTACCTGGTGAGTCTCTACCTGGTGAGTCTCTACCTGGTCTGGTGTGTCTCTACCTGGTGTGTCTCTACCAGGTGTGTCTCTACCTGGTGAGTCTCTACCTGGTGAGTCTCTACCTGGTGTGTCTCTACCTGGTGTGTCTCTACCTGGTGAGTCTCTACCAGGTGAGTCTCTACCTGGTCTGGTGTGTCTCTACCTGGTGAGTCTCTACCTGGTGTCCCTCTTCCAGGTGAGTCTCTACCTGGTGTCCCTCTACCTGGTGAGTCTCTACCAGGTGAGTCTCTACCTGGTCTGGTGTGTCTCTACCTGGTGTGTCTCTACCAGGTGTGTCTCTACCTGGTGAGTCTCTACCTGGTGTGTCTCTACCTGGTGAGTCTCTACCTGGTGTGTCTCTACCTGGTGAGTCTCTACCTGGTGAGTCTCTACCTGGTGTGTCTCTACCTGGTGTGTCTCTACCTGGTGAGTCTCTACCTGGTGTGTCTCTACCTGGTGAGTCTCTACCTGGTGAGTCTCTACCTGGTGTGTCTCTACCTGGTGAGTCTCTACCTGGTGAGTCTCTACCTGGTGTGTCTCTACCTGGTGAGTCTCTACCTGGTGTGTCTCTACCTGGTGAGTCTCTACCTGGTGAGTCTCTACCTGGTGTGTCTCTACCTGGTGAGTCTCTACCAGGTGAGTCTCTACCTGGTCTGGTGTGTCTCTACCTGGTGAGTCTCTACCTGGTGTCCCTCTACCAGGTGAGTCTCTACCTGGTGTGTCTCTCTACCTGGTGAGTCTCTACCTGGTGAGTCTCTACCTGGTGTGTCTCTACCTGGTGTGTCTCTACCTGGTGAGTCTCTACCTGGTGAGTCTCTACCTGGTGTGTCTCTACCTGGTGCGTCTCTACCTGGTCTACCTGGTGTGTCTCTACCTGGTGTGTCTCTACCTGGTGTGTCTCTACCTGGTGAGTCTCTACCTGGTGTGTCTCTACCTGGTGAGTCTCTACCTGGTGTGTCTCTACCTGGTGAGTCTCTACCTGGTCTGGTGAGTCTCTACCTGGTGTCTCTACCTGGTGAGTCTCTACCTGGTGTGTCTCTCTACCTGGTGTGTCTCTACCTGGTGAGTCTCTACCTGGTCTGGTGAGTCTCTACCTGGTGTGTCTCTACCTGGTGTGTCTCTACCTGGTGTGTCTCTACCAGGTGAGTCTCTACCAGGTGAGTCTCTACCTGGTGTGTCTCTACCTGGTGTGTCTCTACCTGGTGAGTCTCTACCAGGTGAGTCTCTACCAGGTGTGTCTCTACCTGGTGAGTCTCTACCTGGTGAGTCTCTACCTGGTGAGTCTCTACCTGGTGTGTCTCTACCTGGTGAGTCTCTACCTGGTGTGTCTCTCTACCTGGTGTGTCTCTACCTGGTGTGTCTCTCTACCTGGTGTGTCTCTACCTGGTGTGTCTCTACCTGGTCTACCTGGTGAGTCTCTACCTGGTGAGTCTCTACCTGGTGTGTCTCTACCTGGTGAGTCTCTACCTGGTGAGTCTCTACCTGGTGTGTCTCTACCTGGTGAGTCTCTACCTGGTGAGTCTCTACCTGGTGTGTCTCTACCTGGTGTGTCTCTCTACCTGGTGTGTCTCTGCCTGGTGTGTCTCTACCAGGTGTGTCTCTACCTGGTGAGTCTCTACCTGGTGAGTCTCTACCTCTACCAGGTGTGTCTCTACCTGGTGTGTCTCTACCTGGTGAGTCTCCACCTGGTGAGTCTCTACCTGGTGAGTCTCTACCTGGTGTGTCTCTACCTGGTGAGTCTCTACCTGGTGAGTCTCTACTTGGTGAGTCTCTACCTGGTGAGTCTCTACCTGGTGAGTCTCTACCTGGTGTGTCTCTACCTCTCTACCTGGTGTGTCTCTACCTGGTGAGTCTCTACCTGGTGTGTCTCTACCTGGTGAGTCTCTACCTGGTGTGTCTCTACCAGGTGAGTCTCTACCTGGTGAGTCTCTACCAGGTGTGTCTCTACCAGGTGTGTCTCTACCTGGTCTGGTGTGTCTCTACCTGATGAGTCTCTACCTGGTGTGTCTCTACCTGGTGTGTCTCTACCAGGTGTGTCTCTACCTGGTGAGTCTCTACCAGGTGAGTCTCTACCTGGTGTGTCTCTACCTGGTGAGTCTCTACCTGGTGTGTCTCTACCTGGTGTGTCTCTACCTGGTGAGTCTCTACCTGGTGAGTCTCTACCAGGTGTGTCTCTACCTGGTGTGTCTCTACCAGGTGTGTCTCTACCTGGTGTGTCTCTACCTGGTGTGTCTCTACCAGGTGTGTCTCTACCTGGTGTGTCTCTACCAGGTGAGTCTCTACCTGGTGTGTCTCTACCTGGTGAGTCTCTACCTGGTGAGTCTCTACCTGGTGTGTCTCTACCTGGTGTGTCTCTACCAGGTGTGTCTCTACCTGGTGTGTCTCTACCAGGTGAGTCTCTACCAGGTGAGTCTCTACCTGGTGAGTCTCTACCTGGTGAGTCTCTACCTGGTGTGTCTCTACCTGGTGTGTCTCTACCAGGTGTGTCTCTACCTGGTGTGTCTCTACCAGGTGTGTCTCTACCTGGTGTGTCTCTACCTGGTGAGTCTCTACCTGGTGTGTCTCTACCTGGTGAGTCTCTACCAGGTGAGTCTCTACCAGGTGTGTCTCTACCTGGTGTGTCTCTACCTGGTGTGTCTCTACCTGGTGAGTCTCTACCTGGTGTGTCTCTACCTGGTGAGTCTCTACCTGGTGAGTCTCTACCTGGTGTGTCTCTACCTGGTGTGTCTCTCTACCTGGTGTGTCTCTCTACCTGGTGTGTCTCTACCTGGTGAGTCTCTACCTGGTGAGTCTCTACCTGGTGAGTCTCTACCAGGTGAGTCTCTACCTGGTGTGTCTATACCTGGTGAGTCTCTACCTGGTGTGTCTCTACCTGGTGTGTCTCTACCTGGTGAGTCTCTACCTGGTGAGTCTCTACCAGGTGAGTCTCTACCTGGTGTGTCTATACCTGGTGAGTCTCTACCTGGTGTGTCTCTACCTGGTGTGTCTCTACCTGGTGAGTCTCTACCTGGTGAGTCTCTACCTGGTGTGTCTCTACTTGGTGTGTCTTTACCTGGTGAGTCTCTACCTGGTCTACCTGGTGTGTCTCTACCTGGTGAGTCTCTACCTGGTGTGTCTCTACCTGGTGAGTCTCTACCAGGTGAGTCTCTACCTGGTGAGTCTCTACCTGGTGAGTCTCTACCTGGTGAGTCTCTACCAGGTGAGTCTCTACCTGGTGTGTCTCTACCTGGTGAGTCTCTACCTGGTGTGTCTCTACCTGGTGTGTCTCTACCTGGTGTGTCTCTACCTGGTGAGTTTCTACCTGGTGTGTCTCTACCTGGTGAGACTCTACCTGGTGAGTCTCTACCTGGTGAGTCTCTACCTGGTGTGTCTCTACCTGGTGTGTCTCTACCAGGTGTGTCTCTACCTGGTGTGTCTCTACCTGGTGTGTCTCTACCTGGTGAGTCTCTACCTGGTGAGTCTCTACCTGGTGTGTCTCTATCAGGTGTGTCTCTACCTGGTGAGTTTCTACCTGGTGTGTCTCTACCTGGTGAGTTTCTACCTGGTGTGTCTCTACCTGGTGTGTCTCTACCTGGTGTGTCTCTACCTGGTGAGTCTCTACCAGGTGAGTCTCTACCAGGTGAGTCTCTACCTGGTGTGTCTCTACCTGGTGTGTCTCTACCTGGTGTGTCTCTACCAGGTGAGTCTCTACCAGGTGTGTCTCTACCTGGTGTGTCTCTACCTGGTGAGTCTCTACCAGGTGAGTCTCTACCTGGTGAGTCTCTACCTGGTGTCTCTCTACCTGGTGAGTCTCTACCAGGTGTGTCTCTACCAGGTGAGTGTCTACCTGGTGAGTCTCTACCTGGTGAGTCTCTACCTGGTGTGTCTCTACCTGGTGAGTCTCTACCTGGTGTGTCTCTACCTGGTGAGTCTCTACCTGGTGTGTCTCTCTACCAGGTGTGTCTCTACCTGGTGTGTCTCTACCTGGTGAGTCTCTACCTGGTGAGTCTCTACCTGGTGTGTCTCTACCTGGTGTGTCTCTACCTGGTGAGTCTCTACCAGGTGTGTCTCTACCTGGTGTGTCTCTACCAGGTGTGTCTCTACCTGGTGTGTCTCTACCAGGTGTGTCTCTACCTGGTGAGTCTCTACCTGGTGTGTCTCTACCTGATGAGTCTCTACCTGGTGTGTCTCTACCTGGTGAGTCTCTACCTGGTGTGTCTCTACCTGATGAGTCTCTACCTGGTGTGTCTCTACCTGGTGAGTCTCTACCTGGTGAGTCTCTACCAGGTGAGTCTCTACCTGGTCTACCTGGTGAGTCTCTACCTGGTGAGTCTCTACCTGGTGTGTCTCTACCTGGTGAGTCTCTACCTGGTGTGTCTCTCTACCTGGTGTGTCTCTACCTGGTGTGTCTCTACCTGGTGAGTCTCTACCTGGTGTGTCTCTACCTGGTGAGTCTCTACCTGGTGTGTCTCTACCTGGTGTGTCTCTACCTGGTGAGTCTCTACCTGGTGTGTCTCTACCTGGTGTGTCTCTACCTGGTGTCCCTCGTCCTCCTTGTCCCTCCTCCTCCTCTGCTCCGTCTCCACCACGCTGTAGAAGTCGCTCTCCGCTCGAGCGATCAGCTGTTCGGGACTCTCCTCTCCGTCCAGGTCTCGTCCTCCGTCGTCCTCTTTGCTCTGCTCCGAGCGACTCCTCTCCTTCAGACGGATCTCTCTCTGACGAGCCTCCAGGATCTTCTCCCGCTTCGTCTCTCGCTCGAACATCTGCGGACACGAGACTCTGTTCACATCTACTGATCATCAGCTTCATGTTTAAAACAGGAAACTACTTCTCAGGACAGATTGTGAAGTTTCAGACGTATTCTTCACATCTCCAGATCTATATTTATACTCTGAGTCTCTACTGGGATTAAAACTCCTTATTTATCTTCTCCTGGTCCTTTATGCAGCGCCTCAGTTCAGCCTCTGACTATTAACAGGCCGTTTTTGTTATATTAAACATAGACGTATTCTTCACATCTCCAGATCTAAATGGTAAATGGTAATGGACTGTACTCATATAGCACCTTTCTAGTCTTTGCAACCACTCAAAGCTCTTTACATCACATGTCATTCACCCATTCACACACTGATGGCAGGAGCTACCAACCTGCTCATCAGGAGGGAATCTAACCATTCATTCACATTCACACACCGTTGGCATAGCAACGGGAGCAGTTTGGGGTTAAGTGTCTTGCCCAAGGACACATCGACATGTGGACTGGAGGAGCCGGGAATCGCACCACCAATCTTCCAATTGAAGGACGACCGCTCTACCTCCTGATCCACAGCAGAGTATTATATATTAATACTCTGAGTCTCTACTGGGATTCAAACTTCTCCTGGTCCTTTATGCAGCGCCTCAGTTCAGCCTCTGTCTGTTAACAGGACGTTTTAGCTCGTGTCTCTGTCTCTTTATAAACTTCTTTCAGGTTTCTGTTTATAATATTTTAAAATCTATTTAAAGGATCTGCTGTCTGATTGGTTAGTGCTGTTAGTGTCTGAAGGTTTTTGGGTCTCACAGCAGCCAGCAGACTCTTCTCGTTCTTCTGGAGGCTGGACAGTCCGGAGCAGATCTCCAGCAGCGTGGCGGCCCCCTGCTGAGAGCCGCACGCCACCAGCCGGCCCTGGTCCTGAACCCGCAGGCTGTACAGCGCCTCGTCACACACCTGAACACACACAGCAACACAAACCCTGCCGTCATTTACGTCTCCATGGAAACAGGTGACTGAAACAGGTCTAAGGGGACATCAGGGCACCTTGAGACTCAGCGTGGGGTCGTTCTGTTTGAACAGGATGTCCCAGACGTCCAGCACGCCGTCCATCTTCACCGTGAAGAAGACGGACGGTCTGACCGGACTCCAGCAGGCGTCCGTCAGGTACGACATCTGGTACCTGAAATATAAAACACAGGAAGTAGTGAGAGAACTGAACGAGATGATTCTATATGTACTGCTGACGTGGATCCACCTGGTGGGTCTCACCTGGTCCACATGATGGACGATTCTTTGATGTCTTCAGACCAGATGCGAGCCGTCCAGTCACCCACGGTGAGGAAGTTTTTGGGGAAGAAGGGGTTCCTCTGCAGGGCGTAGACGGGTCCGTGGTGGCCGTCGTACGTACAGACGATCTTCTCTGCTGGAGTCTTGGCCTTCCTGTTACAGGACACGACCACGCCCTGCTCCGTCCCCACCATGAACTTAGTTGGCTGCAGACACAGGACAGTCCACTACAGTTAGCTTATCATGAAGACTGGAAATACTTAGCCTAGCTTAGCATAACGGAGGGGCTCTTAAAGGAACAGTTCACTGTCTCTCTGGGAGACGTTCAGATGCTAAACGGTGTCGTTAGCTGCAACAAGCTGCTAGCTTAGCTGAAACAAAAGTGTAAAAATGACATTGTCCAGTTGTGGTTTTGATGTGCAGGTTCCAGAAGGTCCTGCACATGAAGCTCACCATGGTGGCCTCGAACTCCAGAGAGATGGCTCCTAGCGCTCGGTCCAGGTTCCCCTCCCGACCCAGGTCCAGGACCAGACGCTCTGTGGGCTCACTCAGCTTGCGGACGTCCCACCACAGAACCTGAGACATTTAAAACATTGAGTTAATTTATTCCACCTGAAGTTCCTGTTAGTGAAAGTCTTCTTGGCCTGATGATGTCATTGTGATTAATCTACGAGTCAGGATGAGTCCAACATGAAACACACTTCACAGACTGCAGACGGTCTCACATTCACAACCCGGTTCTGCCTGTTAAAGGGCCAAGTGCTGCTCATGTCCTCCATGTTTCACTTTCACTGATCTGAGGTTTGATTCTTTGGTTAATGAAATTAAAGCTCATCTCTGTTAGTTATTAGTGTGTGTGTGTCTAAATATCTTCTGGCTTTACTTTATTGTGTTAATCATTTAACTGTAATTTAGTTTCTTTAGTTGATCTGTCTCCAAAAAAGATTAATTAAAAAAAACTCCAAATTTGATAGATTGATGATTATTTAATTATTCCTTGCATGAGGCCTTTTGATTTAATATATCTGATATATCACAAGACCCCTTTTAGTGAAACACCTTTGGCTTCAATATTTTTATTAACAAATAATGAAATAAATCTATGAAACATTAATAACGGTGAAGTCTCTATGTTTAAAGAGCCTTGAGATGAGTTCTGTTGTGATTTAGCTCGATGTCATGGGTCTACCTGTCCGTCGGTGGAGGCAGAGAAGGCGTCCGTCCCGGTCTTGGACTGGAGCCAGATGACCTTGTAGACCGGGTCTCTGTGGCTCTGCTCCACTGAGGAAACCTCCACCGGCTGGCTGCCTCTCCGGGTGTCCCAGTACGCTGAAACCACAGACTGTATATAAGAAACAGACGTCACATCTGTGACGTCACCCATTGGTTTGTGGACTGCTGCTCAGAAGCCAATAGTTTCTAATCTAGGCAGTGCCATCTTGAACATTTCAGGTGCATGCCGGGAAAAAAAGAACATGGATTCTACTTATATGGGCATGAGGCGGAGGCATGGGCGGAGCGGGGAGGTTGCTATGGTTACGAGGGCTGGATCTGGAGGACATTGGTCAATCAACCTGTCAATCAGGACGTAGCCACGCCCTAATGCATACCCTGCTTTATCGTCACATATAAAATCAGGGAGGCCAAAATGTCCCAAATGAACATCATACTGCATTGAAGAAGGCTTTAAACTAGCGATTGAGACCATAAACACATTTTGAAAACGTTTACTGAGGTTAGAAATCAAGTGAGAAGTTGGTGAATTCTCCATTGACTTGTATAGAGACGGTCGCCCCCTGGTGGCCTTTTGATAGAATGCAGCTCTAAGTTACTTCCTGGTTGGCCTCATTTCAGAGGACTGGAACTCCCCGCCTGGCTGAAACAAACACACCCATGCTAGTTTTGGACGGCAGTAATCAGTGGAGGGTGTGTTTGTGTGTCTGTCTCCACCCACCGATCTGTCCGTTGTAGCTTCCTCCCACCAGCGTGTGGCAGTCTTTAGGGTTGTACTCCAGACACACCAGCGGAGACGGCGGCCTCAGAGACATCTCAGGTCTGTTCGGGTTCTCTGCAACCAAAATACACATCTGAAGACAACCTGTCTCTCCTCATACCTGTCTCTCTGTCTGTCTCTCTGTCTGTCTGTCTCTCTGTCTGTCTGTCTCTCTGTCTGTCTGTCTCTCTCTGTCTGTCTCTCTGTCTCTCTCTCTGTCTGTCTGTCTCTCCTCATACCTGTCTGTCTGTCTGTCTCTGTCTGTCTCTCCTCATACCTGTCTGTCTGTCTGTTTGTCTGTCTGTCTCTTTGTCTGTGTGCCTGTCTGTCTCTCCTCATACCTGTCTGTCTGTCTGCCTGTCTGTCTCTCTGTCTGTCTCACCCACCAATGTCCCAGATGTAGGAATCGATGCTCATGTCTTTAGAGGTTTTCTGGAACTGTAGACATGAGTAGGCGGCTGCCAGCTTCCTGCCGCCGTCAGGATGCCACGACAGACAGGTGACGGTCCGCTTCACCTGGTTAGGATCTCTGCAGAGTCACACACACACACACACACACACACGCACGCACACACACACACACATACATACACACACACACACACACACACACACACACACACACACACACACACACACACACTGACCCTCAGACATCAGGTGGCTGGTGCTGCATGTTGCTGTGTTTGCTGTTGTTTGTCAGGTACCTGAACACGTTGATGGTCTTGGCGGACGGCGGCTCCTGACTCTCCTCCACCTCGTCCTCGTCCTCAAAGTACTCCTGGTAGATGTCCACAGCGTTGTTCTGTCTGATGCAGTGCTCCATGACCTGGACCACACACACACACATGCTCAATGGACTGCATTTATAACGAGACACATTAACACACTGACGGCTCAGACTTCAGGAACTATTGGGGGTTCAGTATTTCACCCAAAAACACTTCAACACCCAGACTGGAGGAGCCGGGAATCGAACTGCTGATCTTCCAATCAGTGGATGATAGAGCTGGGTATCATTTATAACATGTGACCCTAACCCTAACCCTACCAGCACCGATCCAAGAACCCTTAAAGTGATCCTGATACTGTTAGAGAACTACTGGACTACTTAACTTCAGTCATGTTTAAAGTAACAGACTGAGAACAGAAGTCATCAAACAGCCAACTGGGATCTTTACTGATGACACAACAGAACACTGCACACACCAATGAAACCATGACAACCAAACAGCAAACAGCCCCAACCCACGCCCCTGTCATACTGCTGGCGAGTGGGTGTCATTGGTTATTGTGAGTGTATCAGGTCAACCTGACCCGGCGTGTTCCAGCCAAGACTCAGTTTCCTGGAGGTCTAAACTACTGTCTCCTAAGTGTTGGCGTCCTGATCTCCTTTGGGGATCAATCTGGTAAAAACAACTCCTTACAAGGCTTGTTGAGACATCCCCAACCTGGTACAGCTACTGACCTTTCACCTCTCATGTTGTTCTCACATATCTGCCTCTACACAACCAGCTGAGTCCTTCATCAGACTCTCATTAACACATTGAGTCTCTGTGTTGTATTGTGTGTAACAGTGTGTAGCTTAGACTCACTTTACAGCGTTTAGGAGGCATCTTGGCTGCTGAACTGCTAAACACGCTAACTCAGATTCACCAAGACTTCACCACCACAGACGGGTCGTAGCTGCTGTGGCAGTGGACCAATCACATGACGCATTACATCCAAGAACGCTTGTGTTGATTGGCTGTGAGCAAGTTCGTACAGATAGTCATATTTTCTAGTTCTGGGTGTAAAAAGGATCAAATGCAGGTATCGATTGATGGGAGACGTTTCTATACTACTTGGTATTGATTCATTTCTCCTGAACCACAGGAACCTGAACCTGAACCACAGGAACCTGAACCTGAACCTGAACCTGAACCTTTAAATCTTTAAATGGTCTGGCCCCGCGCTACCTCTCTGAGCTCCTTCCCCCCCACGCTCCTGCTCGGTGCCTCAGGTCAGCTGATCTGCTGCTCCTGGAGGTACCGAGGTCAGAGGTCAGGTCAGCTGATCTGCTGCTCCTGGAGGTACCGAGGTCAAAGCGGAAGCTCAGAGGGGAGAGAGCATTTTCTGTTGCTGCTCCTAAACTATGGAACGAGCTTCCTTTAAATATTAGACAAGCCTCCTCACTGTCCATTTTTAAAACTCGTCTTAAAACCCATTTTTATTCCTTGGCTTTCAACCCAGCATGAGACTCTGCTCCTGTTTTAGTGTTTTATGGTTTGTTTTAATTATTGTTTTATGTTTTTTTTGGTTGTTTTATGTATTTATGTACAGCACTCTGTTTCAGCTGTGGTTGTTTTAAAGTGCTTTATAAATAAAGTTGAGTTGAGTTGAACCTGAACCACAGGAACCTGAACCTGAACCTGAACCAGACTGAGGTAAAGTGGATCTTACGCTGCCCAGCTGCAGGATGCTGTTGATGTAGCTCTCATCTTTCTCCACCTTCTTCCTGAAGCGGATGGTCTGTTCCATCTCATGGAAGTTGACGTCTTTGGGCCACCCCCCCTCCACGTGGTTTATCCCACGGCTCTCTGACTCGAAGCGCTCCGTGTTCACCTGCAGAGACAAAGAGAGAGTCAGAGTCCTCAGAGACAAACACCAGAGTCCTCAGAGACAAACATCAGAGTCCTCAGAGACAAACACCAGAGTCCTCAGAGTCCTCAGAGTCCTCAGAGACAAACACCAGAGTCCTCAGAGTCCTCAGAGACAAACAGCTGAGTCCTCAGAGTCCTCAGAGACAAACACCAGAGTCCTCAGAGTCCTCAGAGACAAACAGCTGAGTCCTCAGAGTCCTCAGAGTCCTCAGAGACAAACACCAGAGTCCTCAGAGTCCTCAGAGACAAACAGCTGAGTCCTCAGAGTCCTCAGAGACAAACACCAGAGTCCTCAGAGTCCTCAGAGACAAACACCTGAGTCCTCACAGCTTCATCGTGTTCATACGCAGCACAACACAGACTCCTGGACGGACTTTAAAAGGGTTACAGGGAGGAATATAAAACAGCTTGATTCATTGTTTGGTTCATAAATGTCAGAAAATGGTGAGAAACATTGATCAGTGTGTCCTAAAGTTCAACATGATGTCATCACACAGCTCAAATATATTCAGTTTACTGTCACAGAGAATTAAAGAGAGCAGAAAGTGTTCACATTTAAGAAGCTGAAAGAGAGAAAACGACTCAAAACAATTAACTGAGTATCAATCAATAAATAGATTCTGACTGTTAAATGTCCTGCGTTGGTTCACTGATCTGAGGTTTGAGCTACATCTCTGTTAGCTAGCAGTGTGTGTGGGTGTGTGTGTGTGTGTGTGTGTGCGTGTGTGTGTATGTGTGTGTGTGTGTGTATGTGTGTGTGTGTGTGTGTGTGTGTGTGTGTCTACAGGTGTTTTTCTTTAAATATCTTCTGGCTTTACTTTATTCTGTTGTTTGAATATATAACTATAATTTAGATACAGTCTGTTTCCAAAAGAAGATAATTTGAATAAACTTAATTTAGTTGATAGATTGATGATTATTTAATTATTCCTTGCATTAAGTCTTTTTGAGGTCAAGCTGACTTTGATAAATCCAAACTAATATATCTGATATATCACAAGACCCCTATTTGTGAAACACCTTTGGCTTGATTTTATATTCTTATTAACAAATAATAAAATAAATCTTAAGCATCAATAACGGTGATGAACACAGACACATATCCTCCATATGACTGCTCTACATAGACCTTGTTATATAATCATTAATTATTAATAATAAATAAGTAAACATTTTAAAGGCCTAGTGACACGTGACCTGTAACTGGTCTGACATTCATTCTTCACTGGTTGCAAACTGTGTCGAATATCAAACTAACTTTACCGAAGTATGAAGCTGAAAGTAAACGTAGATGTAGATAAACTGTGTGAGGTTAATATAAACTATGAGGTTAATATAAACTATGAGGTTAATATAAACTATGAGGTTAATATAAACTATGAGGTTAATATAAACTATGAGGTTAATATAAACTGTGAGGTTAATATAAACTATGAGGTTAATCTAAACTTTGAGGTTAATATAAACTGTGAGGTTAATATAAACTGTGAGGTTAATCTAAACTGTGAGGTTAATATAAACTATGAGGTTAATATAAACTTTGAGGTTAATCTAAACTATGAGGTTAATATAAACTTTGAGGTTAATCTAAACTATGAGGTTAATATAAACTGTGAGGTTAATCTAAACTGTGAGGTTAATATAAACTATGAGGTTAATATAAACTTTGAGGTTAATCTAAACTTTGAGGTTAATATAAACTTTGAGGTTAATCTAAACTTTGAGGTTAATATAAACTATGAGGTTAATATAAACTGTGAGGTTAATATAAACTTTGAGGTTAATATAGATAATCTTTGAGGTTAATATAAACTATGAGGTTAATATAAACTATGAGGTTAATACTGTGAGGTTAATATAAACTATGAGGTTAATATAGATAATCTTTGAGGTTAATATAAACTATGAGGTTAATATAAACTATGAGGTTAATATAAACTATGAGGTTAAAACTTTGAGGTTAATATAAACTATGAGGTTAATATAAACTATGAGGTTAATATAAACTATGAGGTTAATATAAACTATGAGGTTAATATAAACTGTGTGAGGTTAATATAAACTGTGTGAGGTTAATATAAACTATGAGGTTAATATAAACTATGAGGTTAATATAAACTTTGAGGTTAATGTAGATAAACTCTGAGGTTAATATAAACTATGAGGTTAATATAAACTATGAGGTTAATATAAACTATGAGGTTAATGTAGATAAACTATGAGGTTAATGTAAACTGAGGTTAATATAAACTGTGAGGTTAATATAAACTATGAGGTTAATATAAACTCTGAGGTTAATATAAACTATGAGGTTAATATAAACTATGAGGTTAATCTAAACTATGAGGTTAATATAAACTGTGAGGTTAATCTAAACTGTGAGGTTAATCTAAACTGTGAGGTTAATCTAAACTATGAGGTTAATATAAACTATGAGGTTAATGTAGATAAACTATGAGGTTAATATAAACTGTGAGGTTAATATAAACTATGAGGTTAATATAAACTTTGAGGTTAATGTAGATAAACTCTGAGGTTAATATAAACTATGAGGTTAATATAAACTGTGAGGTTAATCTAAACTGTGAGGTTAATATAAACTATGAGGTTAATATAAACTGTGAGGTTAATATAAACTATGAGGTTAATATAAACTATGAGGTTAATATAAACTATGAGGTTAATGTAGATAAACTATGAGGTTAATATAAACTGTGAGGTTAATATAAACTATGAGGTTAATATAAACTGTGAGGTTAATATAAACTATGAGGTTAATATAAACTATGAGGTTAATATAAACTGTGAGGTTAATATAAACTGTGAGGTTAATATAAACTATGAGGTTAATATAAACTGTGAGGTTAATATAAACTTTGAGGTTAATATAAACTATGAGGTTAATGTAGATGAACTGTGTGAGGTTAATATAAACTATGAGGTTAATATAAACTGAGGTTAATATAAACTATGAGGTTAATATAAACGTTGAGGTTAATATAAACTTTAAGGTTAATGTAGATAAACTATGAGGTTAATGTAGATGAACTATGAGGTAAAGGTAACAGCTGACCTGGTGCTCGGACATGTCCCTGCAGCTCTGCAGAGCCTGGTCTCGGGGTGTTTTGGTGATGAACTGCAGAGCCAGGCTCGGGTCTGGAGGAAGGTCTACCAGCAGCTCTGCAGGCCGGTCAGAGAAGAGACACTGGCGGCCAAACTCACTGCGGAGCTTCGTGTAGACATGAACGATCTCCATGCTGCCGCCGGTAACCGTGAAACACCGTGAAACACCGTAAAACACCGTGAAACACCACAAAACACTGTAAACCGTAAACCGTTAAAACTTTCTCTCTCTCGCCACAGCGTTGTATCCTAGCAACGCTGTGAACGCGGAAGTGCTGGCTGTATCCTAGCAACAGGATGCGGTCCGTTCCAGTCCCGTTGTGATGACGTTTATCATCTTAACTCAATACAAAACAACAGAAATCATTACAGAGAGGTTAACTGTTCACTCTTTACTATTCATTATGGACTGTTGTTGTTTAATATGCCGTAAAGTAGGTGGATAAGTCGCACCTTTATATTTTTCATTGAAGAGCGTCTTATACACTACTGTGTCCTGTTCACCGGTAAAATACAGAGAGAGGTTGGATCTGCATGATTATTGTTAGGGGACTGGACACTGAGCCAGACCTAATGTTGGTTTAGACCAGGGATGTCAAACATGCGGCCCGTGGGCCAGATCCGGCCCGCCGAGGGGTCTGGTCCGGCCCACTTTCCTTATTCCTCCCTTCTTTCCTTTCATCTGTCCTTCCTTCCTTCCTTCCTTCCTGTCTTATTTTCCTTCCTTCCGTCTTTCATTCCTGTCTACTCTTCCTTCTCCTCCTTATTTTCCTTCCTTTCTTCCTTCTATCTGTCCTTCCTCCCTTTCTTTCTTTCTTTCTTCCTTCCTTCTTTCCTTCCATCTTTTTAATGAGCTGGCCCACGTGAGATTAAATTGGGCAGTGTGTGGCCCTTGAATGAAAATGAGTTTGACCCCCCTGGTTTAGACACTGTCTCCTCTTGAGATAGTGGTGAGCAGTGAGTCTGCTGCTTTTGGGGAAAACAGGACTCTGATAGTGTTGCTATAGGTCAGATATGTGTTTGCCTGTTTTCCCTGAATGGGGTAGAGGGAACTGGAGTCAGAGGTTTATAGTGTTGGATGGAGGACAAAGGTCCTGAGTGTTGTCTAAGAAATGTTTGGTTTTTAGACCAGTAGACTAAACTCTGTATATTGTAGATGTGTTGGATCATGGCTCACTCTGTGTTATTATCTATTAAACTTTGAATTGAAGGGATGATCAGAACATAACATGTACTGATCATTCATCAAGTAAATAAACCTTTTCAATGAAAGACATCCTGGACCTGTCTGCTCTCACTGACTATCAGCTGCATCATTAAACATCTCTAACAATGATGTAAAAGGCCGTCCACACTAACAACTATAACTATAACTATAACTATAACTATAACTATAACTATAACTACAACTATAACTATCATTTTAAACATACTGATGAGCATCAACACTTCTGAACTGTGTGTGGAAGCAGAGGGCTGATGGTAGGAGCCGGGATGTTATGACTAGTTAATACCACTAGATGGCAGCAGTGCAACATAGTGGCTGCATACTACATCACTATAATACTGCAGTACTTTTACTGTAATACTGCATACTACATCACTATAATACTGCAGTACTTTTATTGTAATACTGCATACTACATCACTATAATACTGCAGTACTTTTACTGTAATACTGCATACTACATCACTATAATACTGCAGTACTTTTACTGTAATACTGCATACTACATCACTATAATACTGCAGTACTTTTATTGTAATACTGCATACTACATCACTATAATACTGCAGTACTTTTACTGTAATACTGCATACTACATCACTATAATACTGCAGTACTTTTATTGTAATACTGCATACTACATCACTATAATACTGCAGTACTTTTACTGTAATACTGCATACTACATCACTATAATACTGCAGTACTTTTACTGTAATACTGCATACTACATCACTATAATACTGCAGTACTTTTACTGTAATACTGCATACTACATCACTATAATACTGCAGTACTTTTACTGTAATACTGCATACTACATCACTATAATACTGCAGTACTTTTACTGTAATACTGCATACTACATCACTATAATACTGCAGTACTTTTACTGTAATACTGCATACTACATCACTATAATACTGCAGTACTTTTACTGTAATACTGCATACTACATCACTATAATACTGCAGTACTTTTACTGTAATACTGCATACTACATCACTATAATACTGCAGTACTTTTACTGTAATACTGCATACTACATCACTATAATACTGCAGTACTTTTATTGTAATACTGCATACTACATCACTATAATACTGCAGTACTTTTACTGTAATACTGCATACTACATCACTATAATACTGCAGTACTTTTATTGTAATACTGCATACTACATCACTATAATACTGCAGTACTTTTACTGTAATACTGCATACTACATCACTATAATACTGCAGTACTTTTACTGTAATACTGCATACTACATCACTATAATACTGCAGTACTTTTACTGTAATACTGCATACTACATCACTATAATACTGCAGTACTTTTACTGTAATACTGCATACTACATCACTATAATACTGCAGTACTTTTACTGTAATACTGCATACTACATCACTATAATACTGCAGTACTTTTACTGTAATACTGCATACTACATCACTATAATACTGCAGTACTTTTACTGTAATACTGCATACTACATCACTATAATACTGCAGTACTTTTACTGTAATACTGCATACTACATCACTATAATACTGCAGTACTTTTACTGTAATACTGCATACTACATCACTATAATACTGCAGTACTTTTACTGTAATACTGCATACTACATCACTATAATACTGCAGTACTTTTACTGTAATACTGCATACTACATCACTATAATACTGCAGTACTTTTACTGTAATACTGCATACTACATCACTATAATACTGCAGTACTTTAAGGATTTTAGTGACAGTGGTGAAAAGCAATATTCCTAAATTCTTCTTCTCTTAATCAGCTGCTTAAAAACAAGACATTGAAACAATTATGGGATTCAAACTTTTATTTCTGTACCTTCTGATGTATAATTTAACTCTGGTTTGTGTCTTTTCTTTCCTCTCAGTTCATCATTTTAACTGCTTGTTTAGATTTTATTTAAGTACTATAAGTTCATCACAATCTGCACCGGTGATAGTTGAATATGTCAGTAATGAGTTGCAGGTCAGTATGAACAGGACCAATGATCACAGCAAGAAACCAGGTTTAATGTTCTTTGGGAACCTGACTGCTGTGACTCTGTTCTGTACAGACATCCTGGAAGAGACGTCAGGGGTTTTATTTTCCCACCATGCAACACTCAACAGAAATAAACATCTGGAGGATTAAAGAAAACCACCTGATTCTCTGTAGACTTTAATCTGTGAGTAGTTAAAGTGAAGTTTGGCTTGTTCAAATAAAAACAGCAAAAAAAAGTTTCCTTCCAAACCTTCCTTTCCTTCTTCATCCCGACGGTTTCTCTCAGGAAGATAATCATGAATCATGACTTCAGGGTATAAAGCCCTCAAACATTCAACCTCCAGCCGACTACTGTAAACGCTCACGTCTTCAAATAAAGCTTCATACACACAATCTGAAGGAGACGTCACTACGTGTTATATCTGATGGTGAGGTCATTCATTATTCAGAACAGTTTTTGGCAATATAACGCTGCGGGGAGGGTCAGGGTCAGGGTTAGGGTTAGTCCTGGTTAGTCCTGCTCAGTCCTGGTCAGTCCTGGTCAGCAGGTGTTTGGGGGTCTTCAGGTCCTCCAGCTGTTCCATCGACACTTTCTTTATCATTTAGACGACGTGTAACATCCAGAATCCAGACTGATACGTAACTGTTCTGTCCTTAAATCTGAGCCCGGTCCACAAAATGAATTCTTTAAATGACACACAGTGATTATCGTATGATACATGACCATGAACCTCAATATGGACATACTTCACTTTAGCAGCAAAAGGCTTTTCATTTCAAGTTACCAACAACGAGGCTCGATACCATGAGAGCAGCAAGAGCATCATGAGTAAGAAGTCAATAAGTACTTTGTCTGAACACTTTTTTAAACAAGCATTAACTTGTAGACAAGTGATATTTTCAGCTGTCACCATCGGTATGTTCAGCTGTTCAACTTTTTCTTTAACAGACCTTCAAATTTGGAATTTTCTTGTAAACTCATCGATTATGTTCTTCATCATTTCTAAACTTCACTTCACTCAGTATTCTGTCTGTCTGTAAATGTCTGTCTAATTAATGTGTTTCTGTAAAGAAATGAAGGCTGGTTATAATTAATAATTAAAGCTTGTTGTTATTTTTTGACCCATTATCTGTTTAGCTCTTGTGAACGTCAGCATGCAGCGAATATTTAGTTATTACTTCAGACCAGGAACAGATGGGCTCATGAACAACACGTCACCTCGATTGTTTAAAGCAACCTGAAACATCAACAACTTCTGCTTCCTGAACCCATCACATGACCACATCACATGACCAGCGTGTTTCAGTACAGGATGAGCTGTTCTTCTGATCTGTCTCTGGATCCACGAGGCATCACGTTCTCTGGAGGTTACACCCTCGTCTCATATTCCACGATATCAATGGATGTATTTTGATCACTGAAGTCACTGATGGCAGTTGATCTAAAAGTGTTGGATAATGAACATCCCTGTATGAGGGAGGCCAGGCGTGATAAACATGAGCCCAGATGTGACTGACTTCACGGATTCATCTTTCCTCCTGACTGTTTGCCGGTTCAGTGTCAACTTCATGATTTACTTTGCCTGATGGATCTGCAGACTTGGTCACCTGACTGTCGGCTGTGTGCAGCTTCATGTGTCTCTTCAGATGTCCCGTCACAGTGAAACGTTTGCTGCAGACGGAGCAGCTGAACGGTTTCTCTCCTGTGTGAACTCTCATGTGAATCTTCAAGCTCCCCTTCTGAGCACAACTTTTACCACAGATATTGCAGCTGAATGGTTTTTCTCCGGTGTGGACTCTCATGTGTTTGGTCAAGTCTCCTTTTTCAGCGCAGCACTTTCCACAGAACGGACAGCTGTACGGTTTCTCTCCGGTATGGACTCTCATGTGTTTCTTTAAATCTGTTTTCTGGGCACAACCTTTACCACACACAGAACAACTGAACGGTTTCTCCCCAGTGTGATACTTCATGTGTCTGTTAAGGTGTTCTTTCACATGGAAACTTTTACTACACACTGAGCAGGTGTATGGCTTCTCTCCTGTGTGGATTCTCATGTGTCTGGTCATGTTTCCTCTCCCACTGAAGTTCTTCCCACAGAATAAGCAGCTGTACGGCTGTTCTCCGGTGTGACACCTCATGTGTGCCGTTAGTGATCCACTATCTTTAAATGACTTATCACACCCAGAGCAAGGAAATGGTCTTTCACCAGTGTGGTCTCTTATATGTCTATTCAAGTTTCCCTTAAGGCTAAATCTTTTACCACAATACGAGCAAGGAAAGGGTCGTTCCTTTGTCGGAGATCCAATGTCATTCTCAGGAGCTTCACTGTTTTTTGGACCCTCGAAACCTGATTGACCTTCATTTGTTTCTGTCCAATCACAATCACTGTCATCAGTTTCCGTAGAGTCTGGAGAGTTGTCATCACTAACTGGTTGTAAGTGTCTGTCTGGATGTGAGTTCCTGTCTGGTTCTGATCCTCCACAGTCCTCTCCATCAGCTTCTGTTTCCATCTGATCAGTTAGTGTTTGATGAAGATGTGAGGACTGAGGTTTCTCTTCATCATCTTCACTCTTCACAGGAACAGGAGTGAAAGTAAACTTGGTGATATCAACCTCCTCCAGTCCTTGAAGCTGATCTCCCTCCTGACTGGTGCAGACTTCCTCCTCTTCCTCTTTAATGCGTGGAGGATCTGGGTCCTCCTGGTCCAGACTGGAGCTCCACTCCTGTTCATGGAGAACCTCTTCTTTAGTCTCCAACAGCTGCTGGACTTCTGCAGGACACTCTGAAAAACAAATAGAGTAAAATGTAAGTTTGTAATCTGAAGCTAATGTAGATAGAATATTATTCTATCAGGGTTTCCTGAAGTGATGAATGAATCTTACATTCTAAAACAACATGTATGAGCTGCCAGAGCTCAACTGAACACATTTCCACAGCAGTGAAAGCAGTCGGTCTCTGGTTGGTCCTTTGTCAGCATGCAGGATTTACTGGATATCTCTGAAAGTCAAATAGATTTCATGGAGCAGAAGTTTTTATGATGTCAGTTTGGTGTTGGAGGGCTGATGTACGATTATTTTCTTTGCTTTTTTGGCACTGAATTAAATTTATTCCTTTTTTTTTTTACTATACTTTTAGGTATTTATATGCCTATAGCTATAAAAACAACTATAGTTTTAATAAAGGTCTTAAAAATCATAAAATATGAAAATATTTCACTCTAAAAGATTCAAAGATACCAACTCCTCTGTGCTTCAGAAGCTGGTTGCATCACCTCGCTCTGGTTGGTGACACGATGGAGAAACTACATTTTAATAACTTTAATTGTTGACATCAGTGAGAAGGATCTTCTATTCAGCTGCTCTGTCTGCGTCCAGCCAATCCAGGCCATTAGTGCTCATTTGTACATATTGTTGAAACTCTGTACTGTATTACTATGACCTTTACTTTCTGGAAACTTTTAAACCACGCTGGACTTTAGTGTGTCTTTGTCTGCATCATGTTCCCTCCAGTCAGCTAGCTAGCAGGCTAACTCACTACCAGTCAGCTAGCTAGCAGGCTAACTCACTACCAGTCAGCTAGCTAGCAGGCTAACTCACTACCAGTCAGCTAGCTAGCAGGCTAACTTACTACCGAGTCAAAGTAGCCGAGGGCAGCAGTAAACATTAACTCTGTGTTTCAGGTTCTACTTCAACACAAGAAGCTTAGAGCTCCTCCTAGTGGCTGAAAGTAGCTGTTAATGAACCTGAATACTACACAGCTCAACTCTTCATTTAAATATTCCAATGAAAAAACAACCACAGTACAAAGGTCGACGTTAGACCCTGCTAACGATTATTCAGTTATTTGATTTTGAGGACAAACCCTAATATCCTAAATTAATAAATAAAAATGGAGGTGATGAAAATGCATGTGAACTTAAAAACAGAGCGATACATTACTGAGTGATTTAAAGCTGATTTGACTGTTATTTGTCATTTAAGTGACCTCAATAGAGTCTGTAACAAGAAGTAATAACATTAATTTCTGCTTCATGTTTGTCTTGTTCCTTTCTGCTGACTTTACATTTATCACCATCTCTCAAAATTGAATCATCCTCAACACAGTGAGAAGACTTCCATTTACTTTGGGGGGATCCTGTCCTATCTCATAGCTTCATAAGGGACTGATGGACACTGATGGAGTCTGATTGCCAAAATCTCTCTCTTATAATTCACTTTTCACTGATCTCTGTCCCTCTGCCCATGTGTGTGTGTGTGTGGCTTATATGTCTGTATGAAAAATATGTTAAAAGTAATAAGACTTTACTGATCCTCAGAAGAGAAACAATGAAAACAGACCTCAGACCTCAGAGTAATAAACACAACTAAATAACTCAAGAACATTAAAGGAGGCGGTTGTGGATCAGCAGGTAGAGCGGTCGTCCACCAATTCCAAGATTGGCAGCTCGATTCCCGGCTCCTGTCAATGTGTCCTTGGGCAAGATACGTAACCCCAAACTGCTCCCGTTGCTATGCCAACAGTGTATGAATGTATGAATGGTTAGTTTCCCTCTGATGAGCAGGTTGGTGCTCTGTGTGGAAGCTGCTGTCATCAGTGTGTGAATGTGTGAATGTGACATGTAGTGTAACAGAACTGTGAGTGGCCATAAAGACTAGAACATTTCCATTTACCATCTAAATACATGAGCTGATGTGTGAGTTGTCAAAATGAATAATTCTGAATGAAAGGAAGAAATGAAACATAAAAACCTTCATTTAAGAGATAAAGTCTGTCTGTGAATGTTCTCATTGGTCCAGGTCATAGTTAACTCTCCTCTAAGAGGCTTCATTGGTCCATGTGTGTCTGGTGTTGGTAAGGAGTAACGCAAAAGTAATATAACTAGTAGTGTAATTACTTTCCACAGTAACACACTGTACTGTACTGTAAGGAGTAACGTGTAATAGATTACATTTTTGGGGAATGTCCCCAACACTGCTGACTAGTGTGACTAACTGGTGGAGTAACCAGCTATGTAACCTCTGTGGAGGCACAAACACATTCATACACATTTAACAAGTGGTTGCTTTACATTCAATTTACCAGATTTAACAGATAAAGTAATAAACTACATCTCCCATCAGGCTTTGCGTTGTGATGCTGATGAGAGTTGTGGTTCCTGCCTGCTAGTAGTTTGATATTAAAATAAAGATGTTTCCATGTTACTGAACACAAGTAGAAACAGATGACTGATTGTTGTGTAACGTGAGCAAGTGTGATGTCTGCTTCCGGTCCGGTGTGTCGGGACTGACCGGCTCTGAGCAGCTTGACTTCGGGCTTCAGCACAGCATCGAGCAGCCTCCTCTGGCGGCAGATCTCCCGCTCTGATCTCTCCACTCTGTCTTCGTACTCCGCCACGGTTTCCTCCAACAGACCGACGATCTCCTCCGCAGCCGCCGTTAGCCGCTCGGTGAGCAGCGCTCTCAGCGGGATTTCTGACGGTTCTTCTCCTTTTTCCACCTGCAGCAGAAAGTCTTCAGCAGCAGCAATGATCCGCTCATGTACCGACACCCGCAGCAGCTGCACCGAGCACATGTTGGCGGGTGGAGCAGACGTCCAGCAGACAGAGAGCCAGCTGGAGGTAAACAGGTAAACACACGGAGAACAAAGCCAGCTGAGTTCCGTGTCGACGACGCTTCGCTTCCTGCAGGCGAAGCGAACAGTGAACTCTGCTGGACTGGAGGAAGAAGAACTGATGTTTCTGATGATTTCATCTTCTTCTTTACTCTATTATGTATTTATTTCCACATATTTGAATAAAAAACCTTTAAAAAAAATCATTTTCTTTTTCTCTTGCGTGGTCTCCAGTTTTATCTTTAAATTGTTATTTTTACTCATTTTTAAAATCAATATTATTACTGTTGTTATTTTTTCCTTTTTTTAATTTTGTCATTTGTTCTGTCTTATTATCAGCTTGTCAATCAAATGACTGTAAAGCACTTTGAACTACACTAGTGTGTATGAAAGGGTCAGCAGGTAGATGTGAGGGCTGCTGAGATGATTCATGAGAAAGAAGAAAAATTCATTTTGTGATTCACAAATGTGTTTCAGTTTTTGGGACTTTTTCTCTCAGTAGTACAATTACAGAGTACAACCTCAAACTGTACTACAGTATGTACTTAGTGAAGTGATGCATGTTTAAGGGTAGGGAACTTAGTTTTATCTCTAAATCATATTTAATATTTTTCTCCTCCAGTCCAGCAGAGTTCACTGTTCACTTCTGTCACTTCTGTCTGTAGAAATCAACATTATTAAAGTCTGTTTATACTCCTCACACTGTTCCTCCCGGTTCCTCTCGGTTCCACTCGGTTCCTCCCGGTTCCTCTCGGTTCTCTGTCTGCAGTAAAGTGTACCATGTTCTCGGTGCAGCTGCTGCGGGTGTCGGTACATGAGCGGATCATTGCTGCTGCTGAAGACTTTCTGCTGCAGGTGGAAAAAGGAGAAGAACCGTCAGAAATCCCGCTGAGAGCGCTGCTCACCGAGCGGCTAACGGCGGCTGCGGAGGAGATCGTCGGTCTGTTGGAGGAAACCGTGGCGGAGTACGAAGACAGAGTGGAGAGATCAGAGCGGGAGATCTGCCGCCAGAGGAGGCTGCTCGATGCTGTGCTGAAGCCCGAAGTCAAGCTGCTCAGAGCCGGTCAGTCCCGACACACCGGACCGGAAGCAGACATCACACATGCTCACGTTACACAACAATCACAGCAATCATCTGTTCATAATAATATAATAATAATACTTTATTAACGCATCCACAGGTCCACATCAATCCTAAAGTCCACTAATCCTAAAGGTCCAATGCTTCCTGAAACAAGAGCATTTTGTGTCACTGTGTGTAATCTGAACTGATGACATCATAACTTCATTTATTCATTTAACAGAACCATGAATCTGTACATTAACTTCCTTAACACTGTATAAAGGACACACATGTGACCAGCACTCATCTCTGAAGCTTCAGCAGAAATCTGAATCATCACTGAAACATGAAGCTTCTTCAGTTTTGCTTTACTTACAGCAACGATGAGTTTTATACAGATCTGCCTTTACTTCATCTGTACACATGTAAAACTAGCATGCCAGCATGTTTGCTTGTCTATACATTTTGTAACATTGACGCTGTACATCATCATCATCATCATCATCATCATCATCATCATCATCATCACACAGATCATCCCTGATCATGTGACCCAAATATTTTATTCTGCTCACTACATTTAACACTTGTTTAAACATCTTTATTTTAATAGGAGATCAAACTACTAGCAGGCAGGAACCACAACTCTCATCAGCATCACAACGCAAAGCCTGATGGGAGATGTAGTTTATTACTTTATCTGTTAATGAAGGTTTTTATGTGTAATTTCATCCTGAAACATTAATAAACAGATTTAAGATGTATTATTTAAATATTTGTTCACAGTTATTGTTTTTTTAGTATTTCATAGAAGTAGTTGATTTATGTAGGAAACGACCTTTAACCTTTACTGCTGCACAGATCCCTAACCCTAACCCACCTTTACTTTCTGGAAGCTTTTCCACCATCTTTTCTTTACACACCTGGCAGAGATCTGCACTTTCCTCAAGTCTTTTTAAATTCAGTTCACCTTGTTTATGTCTTCTCTCCTTTTTGAGAAAATCACAGGTCAATTTTGTGCTCTTATAGACTTTTTCTGATCTAATATTGAGTGAAGATCCTATCGTAGTCAGCCTGCTGTCTGTCTGGTGACACTGAGACATTTCTAGTAAACACAACATGACTGAGGGAGGAGAGCAATGAGAAGAGTAGAACTGGTTTTAATGCTTTTTATATCAAATGTCAATGTGTGTATTTCATTCTGTCCCCCAGATGTCCAGCAGCTGTTGGAGAGTAAAGAAGAGAAAAAGAAGACCTCCAGTCTGGACCAGCAGGACCCAGATCCTCCACACATTAAAGAGGAACAGGAGGAAGTCTGGACCAGTCAGGAGGGAGATCAGCTTCAAGGACTGGAGGAGGTTGATATCACCAAGTTCATATTCACTCCTGTTCCTGTGAAGAGTGAAGATGATGAAGAGAAACCTCAGTCCTCACATCTTCATCAAAGACTAACTGAGGAGATAAAAACAGAAGCTGATGGAGAGGACTGTGGAGGATCAGAACCAGACAGGAACTCACATCCAGATACACATTTACTACCTGATCCTGATGACAAGACTCCAGACATGTCTGTAGCTGAGATTGAAGTTAGTTGTGATGACTGGGAGGAGACCAGATCTCAGTCAGGTTTAAACTCTCTGGAAAAGAAACAAGTCCCTGTCAGCAGTATGAAGTTTAATTCTCCTGACAAACCATTCAGCTGTACTCAGTGTGGTAACAGGTTTGTAAAGAATGGATTTCTAGAGACACACATGAGAATCCACACAGGAGAGAAACCTTTTAGTTGCTCAGTGTGTGGAAAGAAATACACAAAACAGGGATATCTGATACAACACATGGCAGTCCACACAGGGGAGACACCACACAGCTGTGGCGTCTGTAACAAGACATCTGTTTGGTACTCAGGAGTAGAATGTCGTAAGTGTGTTGGGTCACCTGCAAATGTTACGAGATGTGGTAAAAAACAGTTGAACTTCTCTGAGTGTGGTAAAAGACTTTGTTACAGTTCTCATCTGAAGACAGACACAGGAACAGAAGGAAATGTCTTTAGTTGTTCAGTTTGTGCCAGAAGATTCACACAGAGAGGATACCTGATACAACACATGGCTCGCCACACAGGGACGGTCACGTTCCGCTGTTGTGTTTGTGACAAAAGATTTGCTGACCGTCATGAGCTCAAGAACCACACGTGTACTGGTGAATCACAACTTCATCAAAGCCACACTGAGCCTCCAGCCTGCAGGTCAGCTGATGGAGAGGACTGTGGAGGATCAGAACCAGACAGGAACTCACATCTAGATACTGATGATGACACTTCAGACTCTTCTGAACCTGATGATCGGATGGAGACCAGTGGACGTATGTCAGCTTTAAACTCCCCAACAAATAACAAGGTTCCATTAAGTGAAATGGGCTGCAGCACTGACAATAAATCAGTTCTTTGTTGTGAGTGTGGTAAAACATTTTTTGGTGAAGACAATCTAAAGACACACATGAAGACTCACGCAGGAGAGAAACCGTTCAGCTGCTCATTTTGTGATAAAGGCTTTACACAGAAGGGATACCTGGCCAATCACATGTCCGTCCACACAGAGGAGAAACGTTTCCTGTACTGTGTTTGTGGTAAAAGGTTTGCTTGGCGTTACAACCTCAAGAACCACAAGTGTGCTGGTGAGTCCTCCGAGCTCCATCCCAGTCAGACCTCGAAGAACAGAGAGGCAGAGCCGCCGGCCAGCTGCTCAAAAAGCTCAAACACTAATAAACTTCAGATTGAAGTCATTGCTGATGTTTCCAAGGAGACCAAGAAACGTCAGTCAGACTGTCCACGGGGTAATCACATCCTGGAAAGTGAAAGTGCAGGAAATGCTGTAGAGAGACCGTTCAGCTGTCCTGAGTGTGAGAAAAGATTTCGCCGCAAGAAAAATCTGCAGGAGCACATGAGAATCCATACAGGAGAAAAACCTTATGGTTGTTCAGTTTGTATGAAATACTTTTCATGCAGCGGATCACTAAGAAAACACCTGAGGATCCACACCGGAGAGAAACCCTTCATCTGCTCCGTGTGTGGGAACCGCTTCACTGAAAGTGGACATCTGAAAGTTCACATGAGAACACACACGGGAGAAAAACCATTCAGCTGTTCAGTGTGTGGGAAATGTTTTACCTGGAGACAAAGCTTTAATAATCACATGAAATATCATAGAGAAGAAACCAGAGACATGAGTTAGAGACACATTGAGACTCTCAGGTCTCATCAGAGAGACATCCTGCTGCTCTTTGGCTGGTTTCATTTACTAAGCTGCTTCTTTGTTTTAGTAATTAAGATATTTCACTTTTCCTCTCTACTATACTTTATTATTATGAGTCTATAAGAAGGAGAAGGCGGGTTCTCTCACTGCCACTATTTTGTACTCTGCACATATACAACATGTTCCCACAGTGCCTGTTTGTTAACACTTGTCAAAATCTTATTTGCTGACACTGAATCTTTATTTTAATTGAATCACTGCGTACATATTTTATGTATCAGCAGGTTCAGTTTGCAATTTAAAACAGTGTTCACTTCAACACAATCTGGGAGAAATAAATGATTGGAGTAAAAAAAGAAAGAAAATGCTGTTTCTGCATTTCTTAATTTGGGGTTTGAGTTATTGTTGGATGGTTTGTTATCTCATATTTCATCAAGCAGTCAGCACTGTTTCACTGAGCTATGACCAGGACATGCACTTTATTTAACTGTGTGGAAACTTCATGATTTCATAATTGCAAATGATGATCAGCCTTAAAAGTGAAAAATGAGACTTGCTTTGTAACTCATCTATCACATTTATAGATACACTAACCAGATGAGACCATCTGCTGATATCTAACAAATTAAAGTCTGGTGACTTTCTATAAGTTTCTTCTTGTCAACACATTTCACGTTTGTTTAGAAACTGCTCCAAATAATATAAATAGTAATAACTCTTACCTGCTTACTATCTTATGACTATGTTTACTCTTCTGAACCATTTTTTAAACAAGGTACGGTACGTGCTGCCTTCAGGGACCAAGGAGCCTGTCAGGGCTTTTTAATACAGACATGAGATTTGTTGACCAAAAAGGGAAATGTAGTTAATCACCAGATGAATCCTTTATTTCATCACACTGACAGAACAATACAAGAAATCTAAAACTGCCATAAAAGTCAAATGCATTGATTTTGCCACATTGGACCAAAATAGTTTCCTCTTGGTATATAACATCATCATTTACCTCTCTAAGTGATATACTTCAGTTATTATTGCTTCACAGACACTTTATCAATTCATATATGGATCATTTTTTTCTCTACCAGTTAAATTAGTAGAATAATAATTCTGTTTCCTGTTATTTATTTAGTGTTTTCTCAGATTATATCAGTAACCCTGTCAGATGTTTGAATGTAACAACAAAGAAATGTAATAAAACATCATTAATGTCTGTGTGGTTTTATATAATTCACTGTATAAATTTTTAAATTGTTATCAGTAAAGTTGATTTTAGATAAAAGTTACAGATGAAAAGTTTCCCTTCCTTCCATCTGTCCTTCCTTCCTTCCATCCTTTCTTCCTTCCTTCCTTCCTTCCTTTCAGGTTTTTAATGATCTGGCCCACATTAGATCACATTAGGTCTGTATGTGGCCCTTGAATGAACATGAGATTGACCCCTCTGTCCTAGGGGGACAAACTTGAGTACTAATTCCCCTTCTGTTTATTTATATATACTTTACATCTTGTCTTTATGCCATCAGGTATTCTCTCCATTCTGCCGTCTATGATCAGAGGTCAGTGTTGAGATTATGTCCCTGTGAGTTTCTCTTGCTGCCTTCAGTAGCCTGCCTCTCTGCTCTGATATTTGCATTTTCTCCACCTGTCCACTAGATGTCACCAGACCTTTCCCCACTCAGTAATTATCTGCACCTGTTCCTTCCTTCACTCCCTGCTTTTGTGTGTTTCCCACATATTTGTCTACCTGTCTTCTTTTTTTTCTCCTAGACTTCACCTTTGCCTTCTCCCTGACACATTTAGTTCACCTCCCTGAGATTGGACTGACTTCCTGTTATGACCTGTAAGCCTGTCCACCTTTCTGCCCTGTACACCACTACAGCACAAACTGGCCAGGAATGGACTCAGCAGACATTCTCCAGCCCAGCTAGTGAGCCTGAGAGCCGGTTACTAAACAGTCAGTGTGGTCTTTTAGTTTGAGCAGACGTCCAGAGGTTCAGCTGAGGCATCGCTGTCTTCAGAGCAACATGAGTCGGTGCTGAGTTCACGCTTTGGTGAGTCTTTACGATCTTGTTGAATGTAAGAAAATTTAGTTTGGTTAGAGTAAAATCCTTCAATTTAACATTTAAATGGGGTATTTGTATCTAAAGGTTTTCTACAAATAAACCTGTTTTGATTTCTTTCCTTTGTGCTGAAGGGTTAACTAAAATGTCACAGCTAAAAAATAGTTTTGTTGTCAGTAACAAAGAACGCGCATCCTTAAGTTAAATCAACTGCCAATAAACATCAGCACCTTCAAATGTTGGAGAACTATCAACACAAGAAGATCACTAAAAGAACAGCTGTAAAGAACAAAAGGTTTTATTAACATCTGCAGAAGAACCAACAGTAGTCATACCTCATTATTATCAGACAGATCCATCAGTACAACATTCAAAGTAAAGACAATGATGAATGATAGGCAGGATCCCATTTACACACCAGTGAGTCCAAAACAGATGACCATGGTGCAAAGAAAAGGCATCACAATAAAAGCCCAATTTGTGTTGAATTAGTGTATTCAGAGTTCAGACCTGACCTGTTCTCTGGTGTCCAACAGTTACTCTGAAGCTTTGAAAGCATCACATTTACTTTATTTTTCATAGAGTTTAAAGAAATCACTGTCATCACTGTCGGGTTCAGAGCAGTTTGAGGTCTTGTCATCAGTATCAGGTAGTAAATGTGTATCTGGATGTGAGTTCCTGTCTGGTTCTGATCCTCCACAGTCCTCTCCATCAGCTTCTGTTTTTACCTCCTCAGTTAGTCTTTGATGAAGATGTGAGGACTGAGGTTTCTCTTCATCATCTTCACTCTTCACAGGAACAGGAGTCAATATGAACTTGGTGATATCAACCTCCTCCAGTCCTTGAAGCTGCTCTCCCTCCTGACTGGTCCAGACTTCCTCCTGTTCCTCTTTAATGTGTGGAGGATCTGGGTCCTCCCTCTTTACCTCTGTATGTAATGCCATGTATTGGCTCAGACTTTCTCTCTCTGTAAAAGCTTGATCACTCTCAGAGATTTTTAATGGTTTTCTGTCAGTATCACACCTCACATGACTGTCAGAGACTGATGGAGGTTGTGTGGTCTCTGTCCAGAAATCACTGTCATCAGTATCAGGTTCAGAAGAGTCTGAAGTCTTGTCATCAGTATCAGGTTGTAAATGTGTATCTGGTTCTGATCCTCCACAGTCCTCTCCATCAGCTTCTGTTTCCATCTGTTCAGTTAGTCTTTGATGAAGATGTGAGGACTGAGGTTTCTCTTCATCATCTCCACTCTTCTTTGGAACACGAGTGAATGTGAACTTGCTCATATAAGCCTCCTTCAGCTCCTTTCCTGTGTGACGTCTCATGTGAGTTCTTAATTTGTCATATTTGCCAAACTTTTCATCACATACTGTGCAACGATATATTTTTTTCTTTCTGTTGTGAGCTGCCAGGTGAACGTACAGTTGTCTTTCGCTGCCAAATACTCGATCACACCGAGTGCAGCTGAAGAATGGCTTTGTGTGGATCTCCATGTGTTTAGTCAGATATCTTCTCCATGTAAATTCTTTACCACAAATCGAGCAACAAAATGGTTTGTGGTCAGCATGGCTTCGCATGTGTTTGACTAATGGCTCGCTCTCATTGAAACCTTTGTTACAAACTGAACAGCAGAAAGTAAAACCTTTTGTACAACTTTCACCTCTGGCATTGATCCGTTCCTTAGTTTGGCTTTGAGGAAGCTGTGAGGACTCCCCATCACACTTATGGCTTCCCAGCTCTGACTCCAAAGTGAAACTTTTCTCACAAACAAGGCAGCTGAATGGTTTCTCTCCAGTATGACACTTTGTGTGCGTTTGCTCATTTTGAGAGTGAGCAGACATTTTATGATACTCAGAGTTGGATGGTTTCTCGCCAGTATTCATTTTTAGATCAATTACAGACACTCTTCCATTGTTTGAATCATTTAAATGTCTCTGGTGTTGTCTGGTCTGTTTAGAAAACTCACTGTGAACACTTTGTCCAGTCTTGGGTTCACTTTGGGCCTTGTTATCAGAGCAGCTGAGTGGCTTCTTGTCAGTTTGACATCCGTTACTTACAGAGACGTCTTTATTTCTCTGATGAGTGACACCTGACTGATGTTGCCTGGTTTCTTTCCAAAAAGAAATGCCAGCGCTGTCATTAGTTTCATGAGATACCAAAGTCTTTTTGTCGGTATCTGGTTTGGAATGTCTCTCTGGATCCAACTTATTGGCTTGTTTTGATCCTCCACAGTCCTCTTCTTTAAAGCCAGTTTTGCTTCGCTGCAGTGACCCACCACCACATTTGTGTGTCTTGAGCTGAAACTGACCAAGGAATGTTTGGCCACAGTCACTACAGTTTAATGATTTCTTCTCTGAGTGGACTTCCATGTGCGGTATGATTCCTTTATATGTCATTCTTTTGCCAAAATCACTGTGAACACTGTTGCCAGTCTTGGGTACAATTGGTTTGATGCCAGTTTGAAATCCTTCATCACTTACAGAGACGTCTTTATTTCTCTGATAAGTGATACCTGACTGATGTTTCCTGGTTTCATTCCAAAAAGAAATGTCAGCGCTGCCATTAGTGTCAGAAGATACCAAAGACTTTTTGTAAGTATCTGGTTTCGGATGTCTCTCTGGATCTAAGGTTCTGGACTGTTGTTTCTCATCCAGCTTCTTGTGGCGTGCCATGTGTCGCACGAGACCACGGTTATGTTTAAATGATTTGTCACAAAGAGAGCAGCTGTATGGTGTCTCACTTGAATGGTTTTTCATGTGTGTCGCGAAAGTGCTTTCACACCCAAACACTAAACCACAAACTGAGCAAGTATATACTTTCAGTCCCCTATGTGTCCTCATGTGGATATGAAGTAGGGCAAAGGAAGGAAATGTTGCATCACATTCAGAACAGTTCACTTGTGTCTCTCTTATTATGTGAGAGCGCTTTGACTCATCAGCACACTTGTGGCCTTGGCGATGTGACCTTGATCTGAATATTTTGTTACAAACAGTGCAGCTAAAAGGTTTCTCTCCTGTGTGCACTCTCATGTGGGACTCTAGATTTACTTTGTGTGCATATTTTTTACCACACACTGAGCAACTAAATGGTTTCTCTCCTGTGTGAGATTTAATGTGAACCTTCAGACTTGATTTTTGAATGAAAGTTTTACCACAAAGCGAGCAACTAAAGGGTTTCTCTCCTGAGTGAGTTTTCAGATGATAGCGCAAACCAGATTGATTAAAAGATTTACCACAAATTGAGCAACCGAAGTGTTTCTCTCCTGAGTGACTTATCATATGTGTGCTGAGAGACCCTTTGCTTATAAATCCTTTACCACAGATTGAGCAGCTGCAAGGTTTCTCCCCTGTGTGGGTTCTTTGGTGTATAATCAGGTTTGACTTTTGGCTAAATTTTTTCCCGCACTCGGAGCATTCACAGAAGCTCAGTGGTTTCTTACGTTCTCTATAGGGATGCTTTTGTGATGAGTTACTCACACATTTACGGTACTTGTGGTATAGGAGTTGTGGCCTTGATCTGAATCTTTTGTTACAGGCACTGCAGCTAAATGGTTTCTCCCCTGTGTGAATTGTCATGTGATACTTTAGATTCACTTTGTTTGCATATTTTTTACCACAAACTGAACAACTAAATGGTTTCTCTCCTGTGTGCATTCTCATGTGGTACAACAGTCTTGCTTTTTGGATAAAACTTTTTTTGCACACTGTGCAACTGAATGGTTTCTCTCCAGTATGAGTCTTCATGTGGTAGTACAGAATTGAATAACTAAAGGATTTACCACAGATTGAGCAACTAAATGGTTTCTCTCCTGTGTGAGTGTTCTTATGTCTCATTAGATTCCCCTTGGATGTAAACTTTTTACCACAAGCTGAGCAGCTGAAAGGTCTTTCCCCTGTGTGCATTCTTTGGTGTATAATCAGGTTTCCCTTGTGACCAAATTCTTTACCACACTGAGAGCAGCTAAGTGATTTCTTCCTAGTATTACAACTCATATGAGACTTTAAATCTGACTGAGGTTCACTGGTCTCCTTCCATTCATCACCGTCTTCGGTCTCAATCTCACTGTCACCAGTGTCAGGTTCATAAGAGTCAGAAGTCTTGTCATCAGTCTCAGAAGAGTCTGAAGTCTTGTCATCAGTATCAGGTAGTAAATGTGTATCTGGATATGAGTTCCTGTCTGGTTCTGGTCCTCCACAGTCCTCTCCATCAGCTTCTGTTTCCATCTGATCAGTTTGTCTTTGATGAAGATGTGAGGACTGAGGTTTCTCTTTGTCATCTTCACTCTTCCCAGGACCAGGAGTCAATATGAACTTGGTGATATTAACCTTCTCCAGCTCTCCTTCCTGACTGGTCCAGACTTCCTCATGTTTGTCTTTAATGTGTAGAGGATCTGGGTCCTGGTGGTCCTGACTGGAGCTGGGAACCTCTTCTCTAGTCTCCAAAAGCTGCTGAACATCTGCATCTGAAATACAAACACATTAAGTGAAAATATGATTACATTTGTTAAGCCATGTATGCAGGTATTTTCATCTATAAATACCTTGCGTTATTGTTAAACAGTAGTTTATGTAAATGATGCTCAGATTAGCTCCACTTTGACCAGACAATGGACTTCTCTCTTGAAACAGGCTTTATAATGTAGCCTGTGATGAGTTACATGTCTTATTTTAGAGTTGGCTTGTTGTATTTAAACACTGTGAGGCAGATTGGTCCGTTTGAACGGGAGAAATCAATGCACATATTAAAAAAACACTGACAGCAGTTGGACGAGAGGTTAAGAGTGAATGCCATATATGCAGCGGACCCGGTTCTAGTCCCGGCCGTCACACCGTCCGTTTATGGTTTATGATACCGCCAGAATCTCATACCGGCCCATGCCTAGACGTCACTTATCTCTCATTCATGATCGATGGTGACACCGATGTTACAACCAAAGAATGTGAAAAGGTCTATGCAAGGATCCTGCAGAAAGGAAAGCCAGCTCATATTTGGACTGGACACAAGGAAGTCCAGCATGTACATCCATATCTGCTGCTTTTATTAAATGACTGAAATGATAAACCAATTATCAACATTGTTTCCAAACTATTGATCATGATTAATCAACGAATCGATGGACAGAAAAAAATGAATCAGCAACTTTTTTGATAATAAAAGAATCTTTTGTTTCATGTCTCAAGAAAAGAAGACAGATATTCTCATTTCAAGCTTTTCTTTATCAAACTAACTAAACACTGACTGTTACTGCAGGCTCTCATACATTAACAACACTTCCTTTTTACTGACCAAACATCTCATTGATTGAGAGGATAATCAACAGATTAATAGATTAAGACAATAACTCTTAGTTGATGATAAAGATCAATCATTTTGTCATTTCAGCTCTGGCATTCTACCCCCGAGAGTCAGCAGGGCCCCAAACATCTGCCCTGCTCCTCATCCATTTACTGAAGTACTGTTCTTACAGTTTGAGGTACTAGTACTTTACTGTAGTACAGTTAGAGGTACTAGTACTTTACTGTAGTACAGTTTGAGGTACTTGTACTTTACTGTAGTACAGTTAGAGGTACTTGTACTTTACTGTAGCACAGTTAGAGGTACTAATACTTTACTGTAGTACAGTTTGAGGTACTTGTACTTTACTGTAGTACAGTTAGAGGTACTTGTACTTTACTGTAGCACAGTTAGAGGTACTAGTACTTTACTGTAGTACAGTTTGAGGTACTAGTACTTTACTGCAGTACAGTTAGAGGTACTTGTACTTTACTGTAGCACAGTTAGAGGTACTAGTACTTTACTGTAGTACAGTTAGAGGTACTAGTACTTTACTGTAGTACAGTTAGAGGTACTAGTACTTTACTGTAGTACAGTTAGAGGTACTAGTACTTTACTGTTAGTACAGTTAGAGGTACTAGTACTTTACTGTAGTACAGTTAGAGGTACTAGTACTTTACTGTAGTACAGTTAGAGGTACTTGTACTTTACTGTAGTACAGTTTGAGGTACTAGTACTTTAACTGTAGTACAGTTAGAGGTACTAGTACTTTACTGTAGTACAGTTAGAGGTACTAGTACTTTACTGTAGTACTGTTAGAGGTACTAGTACTATACTGTAGTACAGTTAGAGGTACTAGTACTTTACTGTAGTACAGTTAGAGGTACTAGTACTTTACTGTAGTATTTCCATGTGATGCATGCCTTGTGTTATACCCAGCTTTACCACCAGGCGGCGCTGTGTCTGCGGTTATAGAAGAGGAGACCAACGTGACTAGCTTAACAGCGTTGGCTTTTATCAATGTGTGTTGTTTTTGTTGCAGAGAGACAATTTATCATTTCAAAGGGAGACTAACTTCAGGACTAGAACTAACAGAAAGTGTTAAAGACCGGCTGTAAATGAACAGTCTGGAGCTCTCTGGACCGGACCAGTCATCCTGGTTAGACCTGCTGTTAGACCTGCTGGTAGACCTGCTGTTAGACCTGCTGTTAGACCTGCTGGTAGACCTGCTGGTAGACCTGCTGTTAGACCTGCTGGTAGACCTGCTGGTAGACCTGCTGTTAGACCTGCTGTTAGACCTGCTGGTAGACCTGCTGGTAGACCTGCTGGTAGACCTGCTGTTAGACCTGCAGTTAGACCTGCTGGTAGACCTGCTGGTAGACCTGCTGTTAGACCTGCAGTTAGACCTGCTGGTAGACCTGCTGGTAGACCTGCTGGTAGACCTGCTGGTAGACCTGCTGGTAGACCTGCTGGTAGACCTGCTGTTAGACCTGCTGGTAGACCTGCTGTTAGACCTGCAGTTAGACCTGCAGGTAGACCTGCTGTTAGACCTGCTGTTAGACCTGCTGGTAGACCTGCTGGTAGACCTGCTGGTAGACCTGCTGGTAGACCTGCTGTTAGCCCTGCTGGTAGACCTGCTGGTAGACCTGCTGTTAGACCTGCTGGTAGACCTGCTAGTAGACCTGCTGGTAGACCTGCTGGTAGACCTGCTGGTAAACCTGCTGTTAGACCTGCTGGTAGACCTGCTGGTAGACCTGCTGGTAGACCTGCTGGTAGACCTGCTAGTAGACCTGCTGGTAGACCTGCTGGTAGACCTGCTGGTAGACCTGCTGGTAGACCTGCCGTTAGACCTGCCGGTAGACCTGCCGGTAGACCTGTTAGACCTGCTGGTAGACCTGCTGGTAAACCTGCTGGTAGACCTGCTGGTAGACCTGCTGGTAGACCTGCTGGTAAACCTGCTGTTAGACCTGCTGGTAGACCTGCTGTTAGACCTGCTGGTAGACCTGCTGGTAGACCTGCTGGTAGACCTGCTGGTAGACCTGCTGGTAGACCTGCTGTTAGACCTGCTGGTAGACCTGCTGTTAGACCTGCTGTTAGACCTGCTGGTAGACCTGCTGTTAGACCTGCTGGTAGACCTGCTGTTAGACCTGCTGGTAGACCTGCTGTTAGACCTGCTGTTAGACCTGCTGGTAGACCTGCTGGTAGACCTGCTGTTAGACCTGCTGGTAGACCTGCTGTTAGACCTGCTGGTAGACCTGCTGTTAGACCTGCTGGTAGCCCTGCTGGTAGACCTGCTGGTAAACCTGCTGGTAGACCTGCTGTTAGACCTGCTGTTAGACCTGCTGTTAGACCTGCTGGTAGACCTGCTGTTAGACCTGCTGTTAGACCTGCTGGTAGACCTGCTGGTAGACCTGCTGTTAGACCTGCTGGTAGACCTGCTGTTAGACCTGCTGGTAGACCTGCTGTTAGACCTGCTGGTAGACCTGCTGTTAGACCTGCTGGTAGACCTGCTGTTAGCCCTGCTGGTAGACCTGCTGGTAGACCTGCTGTTAGACCTGCTGGTAGACCTGCTGTTAGACCTGCTGTTAGACCTGCTGGTAGACCTGCTGGTAGACCTGCTGGTAGACCTGCTGGTAGACCTGCTGGTAGACCTGCTGGTAGACCTGCAGCTAAGGTGAGCTTAAAAACCAGAGTAGACGGAGTAGACATCTCCACCTGGACGAGCAGCTACAACCAAATCACACAACTACAACAGCAGCGGCTCATTATCACGGCTGGCACTGGACACCAGGACCAGGACCAGGACCAGGACCAGGACCAGGACCAGGACCAGGACAGGACCAGCTGGGACTTTTCTTTTCTTGGAGCTTAAATCTAATAAGGACAAACTTTATGATTCTAAGATGACAGAAAGATGAAGTGACTGAAGTGAGCTGAGAGGAAGTAACTATAACTACTCACATCAGTGTAGTTAAGTCTCTCTTATGGGTTCTGGTTCTTTTTAAATCTATATTCATACTAACTATTCATTCCTATTGTTGTTTACTTACTTTTAAATTCAACCCTGACACATAATGGAGCCACCTGGCAAACTGCTGCTCATCTCCAGCTACACCCAGCTCATGATACTGCAGTACTTTTACTGTAATACTGCATACTACATCACTATAATACTGCAGTACTTTTACTGTAATACTGCATACTACATCACTATAATACTGCAGTACTTTTACTGTAATACTGCATACTACATCACTATAATACTGCAGTACTTTTACTGTAATACTGCATACTACATCACTATAATACTGCAGTACTTTTACTGTAATACTGCATACTACATCACTATAATACTGCAGTACTTTTACTGTAATACTGCATACTACATCACTATAATACTGCAGTACTTTTACTGTAATACTGCATACTACATCACTATAATACTGCAGTACTTTTACTGTAATACTACATACTACATCACTATAATACTGCAGTACTTTTACTGTAATACTGCATACTACATCACTATAATACTGCAGTACTTTTACTGTAATACTGCATACTACATCACTATAATACTGCAGTACTTTTACTGTAATACTACATACTACATCACTATAATACTGCAGTACTTTTACTGTAATACTGCAGTACTTCATCACTATAATACTGCAGTACTTTTACTGTAATACTGCATACTACATCACTATAATACTGCAGTACTTTTACTGTAATACTGCATACTACATCACTATAATACTGCAGTACTTTCACTGTAATACTGCATACTACATCACTATAATACTGCAGTACTTTTACTGTAATACTGCATACTACATCACTATAATACTGCAGTACTTTTACTAGTACTGCAGTATTATGAATCAGATAATAATCAGTATGAATAACAGGCAGTGATAAAGTTCAGATGGATCATCAGAACAATGGCAGCAGAAAGAAAACCAACCTGTTCTCTGCAGCTTCACGTCGGGGTATAAAACCAAATCCAGCAGTTTCCGTTTGTGATCGATCTCGTTTTCAACTCCAGATATTGATTCCTCGAAATGTTCAAACAGATGAGCGCGAGCCGCATTTATCAGCCGCCGTTTGAATAAATCTTTAAGTTCCTGAAATCTGGACATTTTCCACAGATCGTAGAGTCACAGAAGAGACAACTACACTCTGGACATTCATCTATCACATCTTCACTCAACTCGGTAACACGGTAACTGTTCCGACAAAGCGCGCCAAGACCCGGAAACAAAAACATAACTTCCGGTATACTCCACTGGCCTTCAAAGTAAAAGAAAGGCGTCTGACTGTTTAGGACGCATTTGATAAATTGTGAAGCAGTGGGGGTGATCTATGATCTACTCATCAGACTCAGAAAACATTCAAAACAAAAATAAGAAAAGATTTCAAGGTTATATATCTTAGTTTGCCATCAGCAAGTGAACCACCAGAAATGGGGGTCACACTGTACAACATTAAAACTCTGAGATCTGATCACACTGCTCCTCTATTCATTTACATGATGTATTAACATGAGTTTTCCTTTATCAAGGTAATGGATCCAGACATAAAGAAAAGTCTGAAGCTGATCTAGACATCAGATTCTTTAATACAAGATGCACATGTAAGCAAGTTGTTTGTATAAACACCTTTATTTAGAAGTAGACAGACAGGAAACATGAGGGGGGGCATTCACGGAATTGCTCATTATCTTTCACAGTTCAACACTCACAGATTCTCTGGTGCATTTTCAAAAATCTGTCAAAACTGTTAAAAGACTCTCAAACTCGTCAGCATCACATTCAATGTCACAATATTGTTCATAGAGTTTAAACATGACTTTTCCTTATCGGTGTCCAGAAATCACTGTCATCACTCTCAGGTTCAGAAGAGTCTGGAGTCTTGTCATCAGGATCAGGTTGTAAATGTGTATCTGGATGTGAGTTCCTGTCTGGTTCTGATCCTCCACAGTCCTCTCCATCAGCTTCTGTTTTTATCTGATCAGTTAGTGTTTGATGAAGATGTGAGGACTGAGGTTTCTCTTCATCATCTTCACTCTTCACAGGAACAGGAGTGAAAGTAAACTTGGTGATATCAACCTCCTCCAGTCCTTGAAACTGATCTCCCTCCTGACTGGTCCAGACTTCCTCCTGTTCCTCTTTAATGTGTGGAGGATCTGGGACCTCCCTCTTTACCTCTGTATGTAATGCCATGTATTGGCTCAGACTTTCTCTCTCTGTAAAAGCTTTATCGTTCTCAGAGGGGTTTAATCGTTTCTTTTCATCTTCACTCTTGATTGGAGTAGGAGTGAACGGCTTCTTGTCACGTTGACATCCATCATCAATGGTTTCTTTCCAAAAAGAAATGTCAGTGCTGCCATTAGTGTCAGAAGATACCAAAGTCTTTTTGTCAGTATCTGGTTTGGAATGTCTCTCTGGATCCAACTTATTGGCTTGTTTTGATCCTCCACAGTCCTCTTCTTTAAAGCCAGCTTTGCTTCGCTGCAGTGACCCACCACCACATTTATGTGTCTTGAGCTGAAACTGACCAAGGAATGTTTGGCCACAGTCACTACAGTTTAATGATTTCTTCCCTGAGTGGACTTCCATGTGCGGCATGATTCCTTTATATGTCATTTTTTTGCCAAAATCACTGTGAACACTGTTGCCAGTCTTGGGTTCAATTGGTTTGATGCCACTTTGAAATCCTTCTTCACTTACAGAGACGTCTTTTTTTCTCTGATAAGTGATACCTGACTGATGTTTCCTGGTTTCTTTCCAAAAAGAAATGTCAGCGCTGCCATTAGTGTCAGAAGATACCAAAGACTTTTTGTAAGTATCTGGTTTTGAATGTCTCTCTGGATCTAAGGTTCTGGACTGTTGTGTGTCTCCACAGTCATTTTTCTTAAAGTCTGTTTTGCTTTGCTGAGATGACTTAGCAGGACACTCGTGTATTTTCAGCTGATATTGCCAACGATATCCTTCGCCACAGTCACTGCAGCAGAATGGGTTCTCCTCTGGCCTGGTGTGGTGTGTCATGTGTTCTACAAGACTATCACTGTGTTCAAAGGTCTCACTGCAAACAGAGCAGCTGTATAGTGTCTCTCCTTTATGGACTCTCAAATGTTTCTCAAGATGGCTTTCACGCCCAAACGAGAGATCACAATGAGAGCAAGTATATGCTTTCAGTCCCCTATGTGTCCTCATGTGAGCAAGGAGTTGGGAGAAGGAAGGAAATGTTGCATCACATTCAGAACACTTCATTGGTGTCTTGCATTTCTTGCGGGAATGCTCTGATGATAAGTTATCAGTACACCTGTGTTTCTGGAGATGAAACGCTGTTTTAAATCTTTTGTTACAAACAATGCAGCCAAAAGGTTCGTCCCCTGTGTGGGTTCTCATGTGGTCCTCTAGATATACTTTGTATGCAAATTTTTTACCACACCTTGAGCACTCAAAAGGTTTCTCTCCAGTGTGAGATTTCATGTGGTAGCGCAGACATGCATGATTAAAAGACTTGCCACAAACTGAGCACCTGAAGGGTTTCTCTTCTGTCTGACCTACCATGTGTCTCCCAAGAGTCCCTTTGCTTGTAAATTTTTTACCACAATCTGAGCAGCTGAAAGGTTTCTCCCCTGTGTGGATTCTCTGGTGCAATGTCAGGTTTGACTTTTTTCTAAATTTTTTTCCACACTCGGGGCATTCACGGAATCTCAGTGGTTTCTTGCGTTCTTTACGGAGACACTTGTGGTATCGGAGCTGTGACCGTGATCTTAATATTTTGTTACAAACAGTGCAGGCTAAAGGTTCCTCCCCTGTGTGGGTCCTCATGTGGGAATCTAGATATACTTTGTATGAAAATCTTTTACCACACATTGAGCACTCAAAGGGTTTCTCTCCAGTGTGAGATTTCATGTGGTAGCGCAGACATGCATGATTAAAAGACTTCCCACAAACTGAGCATCTGAAGGGTTTCTCTTCTGTCTGACCTACCATGTGTTTCATAAGAGACCCTTTGCTTGTAAATTTTTTACCACAAGCTGAGCAGTTGAAAGGCTGCTCCCCTGTGTGGGTTCTCCGGTGCAATATCATGTGTGACTTCTTTCTAATTTTTTTTCCACAATCGGGGCATTCAGAGAATCTCAGTGGTTTCTTGGGTTCTTCACAGGGATGATTTTGTGATGACTCAGGATCACACTTGTGGTTTTGAAGCAGTGACTTTGATCTGAATCTGTTGTTACAGACACTGCAGATAAAATCACATTCATCAGTGTTAGGTTCAGAAGAGTCTGAAGTCTTGTCATCAGTATCAGGTAGTAAATGTGTATCTGGATGTGAGTTCCTGTCTGGTTCTGATCCTCCACAGTCCTCTCCATCAGCTTCTGTTTCCATCTGATCAGTTAGTCTTTGATGAAGATGTGAGGACTGAGGTTTCTCTTCATCATCTTCACTCTTCACAGGAACAGGAGTCAATATGAACTTGGTGATATCAACCTCCTCCAGTCCTTGAAGCTGATCTCCTTCCTGACTGGTCCAGACTTCCTCATGTTCCTCTTTAATGTGTGAAGGATCTGGGTCTTGGTGGTCCTGACTGGAGCTGGGAGCTCTAGTCTCTAACAGCTGCTGAACGTCTGCAGGACTCTCTGAAACACAAACACATTAAGTGAAAATATGAGTACATGTTTTAAGCCAAGCTTGACTCTTTTATGTGATATTAATCAGGGATGTAAAAAACATATCTGCTTTCAACATATTCATATAATACCAATATTTTAATATAAAATAACTATTATATCCATATAAAATACCTTAGTATTTTATCTACCCAGCACTCAAATGAGTCCCATTTTAACCAGACTCACCATTAAAATATTGTTAAAATATAAATTCAATAGGAATAGTCAATCATTCATAACTAAACTTCTCACATATTTTTTAACTACATCACTCATAATACTGCAGTACTTTTACTGTAATACTGCATACTACATCACTATAATACTGCGGTACTTTTACTGTAATACTGCATACTACATCACTATAATACTGCGGTACTTTTACTGTAATACTGCATACTACATCACTATAATACTGCAGTACTTTTACTGTAATACTGCATACTACACCACTATAATACTGTAGTACTTTTACTGTAATACTGCATACTACATCACTATAATACTGCAGTACTTTTACTGTAATACTGCATACTACACCACTATAATACTGTAGTACTTTTACTGTAATACTGCATACTACATCACTATAATACTGCAGTACTTTTACTGTAATACTGCATACTACATCACTATAATACTGCAGTACTTTTACTGTAATACTGCAGTACTACATCACTATAATACTGCAGTACTTTTACTGTAATACTGCATACTACATCACTATAATACTGCGGTACTTTTACTGTAATACTGCATACTACATCACTATAATACTGCAGTACTTTTACTGTAATACTGCATACTACACCACTATAATACTGTAGTACTTTTACTGTAATACTGCATACTACATCACTATAATACTGCAGTACTTTTACTGTAATACTGCATACTACATCACTCATAATACTGCAGTACTTTTACTGTAATACTGCATACTACATCACTATAATACTGCAGTACTTTTACTGTAATACTGCATACTACATCACTATAATACTGCAGTACTTTTACTGTAATACTGCATACTACATCACTATAATACTGCAGTACTTTTACTGTAATACTGCATACTACATCACTATAATACTGCAGTACTTTTACTGTAATACTGCATACTACATCACTATAATACTGCAGTACTTTTACTGTAATACTGCATACTACATCACTATAATACTGCAGTACTTTTACTGTAATACTGCATACTACATCACTATAATACTGCAGTACTTTTACTGTAATACTGCATACTACATCACTATAATACTGCAGTACTTTTCCTAGTACTGCAGTATCATGAATCAGATAATAATCAGTATGAATAACAGGCAGTGATAAAGTTCAGATGGATCATCAGAACAATGGCAGCAGAAAGAAAACCAACCTGTTCTCTGCAGCTTCACGTCGGGGTATAAAACCAAATCCAGCAGTTTCCGTTTGTGATCGATCTCGTTTTCAACTCCAGATATTGATTCCTCGAAATGTTCAAACAGATGAGCGCGAGCCGCATTTATCAGCCGCCGTTTGAATAAATCTTTAAGTTCCTGAAATCTGGACATTTTCCACAGATCGTAGAGTCACAGAAGAGACAACTACACTCTGGACATTCATCTATCACATCTTCACTCAACTCGGTAACACGGTAACTGTTCCGACAAAGCGCGCCAAGACCCGGAAACAAAAACATAACTTCCGGTATACTCCACTGGCCTTCAAAGTAAAAGCAAAAAGTGTCTAACTGTTAAGGACGCATTTGAAAAATTGTGAAGCAGAGTGCCAGAGAGACCTTTCCATTTCTCAAGTTGATTTAAATGACATAATCATTTCTATCAAATTGAGAACTCAACAGAAACAGGTCAGCAACAACGTTTGAATCAGTTCGAATGATCAGGTCACTTAGAGCAGTTTGAGCACTATGCTTGATCTGATAGCTGGACTGGAGTTTAACTAATGTATTATTATTATTCCGATGATGTAGTAAATACAGTCTTATCAAGAGGTTTACTAAGAAAGGGAAGATTTGATTTAAGCCTGTAAGGTCCAGGTTGAGCAGAGGATTTACCAGCGCTGTTTTAAAAGCAGAGGGGGAAATACCTGATAGACACATGTTGATTGTTGCTGTTGTTTCATGAGAGAGGCGCTGCAAGCTGGATTTAAATAGTATGGTAGGAACGGGGTGTAGTGCACATGTGGATGATAATGACACCTGATGAATCTGTACCACAGGATCTAATGGTGTCAATTATTCCTTTAAAAAATAATTTAAATTCCTGACATTTGAACCGAGGCTCCATCATTTAAACTGCAAGCTGAAGATGGGTTCAAAAGAGGGTCAGTCATGGAAATGACAGCTTTGGGGTTGTATTTGTTTTCATCATTTAGAAATTGACTTGTCTTTCTATTCTGACAGCCTGATGGAAAATTATTTTTTTAAACTACAACTTAACATTATCAAAGCTGACTTTTATTTACTTTCCTTCCCAGTCTCTCGGCCCTGCTACAGTTTCTTTTAAGCAACAGTGTCAAGAAGACTTCAATTGATCACTAAAACCATGACCTAAGACTTTGAACTGCTAGCAGTTAGTATGATGCCTCACTACCTACTGAGAGAGTTCACTGGACTTGTTTAATGCCAACACTAAGGAGGAATACAGTTCATCACCCCTCCCTCCTCTGAGAAGACCAGACCACGACCTGGATCACCTGGCAACAGTGGGTGAATGATCTGAACTCATTCTTGAACAGGTTTGAGCAGACATCTGCCCCTCCCCCGGTCCAGTCATCAGTGCTGCAACCCCCCTCATTGGCACCTCCAGTATGCTTCCCCATCCCCCCACTCACCTATACCCCTCTAACTACGACACTGATCTCTCCCCACCCCACCCCCACTGCTCTTCCTATCTGCACAATCCCCGGACTCCCTACCACCGAGCCCCCCTACTCCAACCTGCCCCTCACAACACTCCAGGAACCAGCTCTGGAGGATCAAGGCAAAGAAGTTCAGACGGCATCAGCTCCAGGCTCCTTAAGAACTGTGCAGACCAGCTGTGCGGGATAGTTGAGCTCATCTATAACCTGATCCTGAAACTGAGGAGCCACATCTGTGGAAAACATCCTGCATGGTCCAGGAGCCCAAGACTCTGCACCCCAAACACCTCAGCAGCTACAGGCTGGTGGCACTAACATCCCTCCTGATGAAGACCCTGGAGAGGCTGGTCCTTGTCCATCTCCGCCTCCTGGTGGGCCCATCAATGGACCCACTACAGTTCGCCTACCAGCGTGGCATCAGGGTGGATAATGCCATCATCTTCCTCCAAGACAGAGCTCTTTCTCATCTGGAGAAGCCTGGGAGCATTGTGAGGATCATGGTTTTTTATTTCTCCTGTGCTTTCAACACAATACAACCTGTGCTCCCAAGGGACAAGCTGGAGCACACAGGAGTGGACCAGCACCTCACATCCTGGATCCTGGACTACCTCATAAACCGTCCACAGTATGTGAGGTCTCAGGACTGTGTGTCAGATACAGTTGTGCTGGCTCCGTTCATCTACACTGCAGACTTCTCACACAACACACTCACCTGTCACCTGCAGAAGTTCTCTGATGACTCTGCGATCATCAGCCTCATCACAGATGGGGATGACAGAGAGTACAGAGAACTGATCCAGGACTTTGTAGACTGGTGCCTGAGGAACCACCTACAGATTAACGAGTGGAAGACCAAAGAGCTGGTGGTGCAGACCCTCCCCTCGGGCACCAGGGAACATCCAGGGAACAGACACTGACATGGTAACATCATATAAGTACCTGTGTGTTCACCTGAACAATGAACTGAACTGGACAGACAACACCACTGCACTTTATAAGAAGGGCCATAGCAGACTCTACCTGCTCAGGACACTGCGGACAGGAGAAGACTGGACCAACTCATTAAGAAGGCCAGCTCTGTCCTGGGATGCCCCCTCGACCCGGTGGAGGTGGTGGCAGAGAGGAGAATGATGGCTAAGCTTTCATCTCCCGCCTCCCGCCCCATGAAAGACACCCTGACTGCACTGCAGAGCTCCTTCAGCGACAGACTCCTTCATCCTAAGTGTGTGAAGGAGCGACATCACAGCTCTAAAGTCCAATCCTCTGCAATATTAGTATTCTAATCATTTCAATTATGTGCAATATTTATATAATATACAAACATATTTATTTCTATATAATCTGTGCAATAAGTATATAACCTTTGGTATATTACCACTAAATACCAATTTTACTCTTGTAAATAATGTCACAGTTATTTTTATTACATATTTTTTTACTATTACTGTCCTTATTGGTTTTTTATGTACTTATTATTATTTATTGTTCTTTATTCTTGTTTGTATTGCTGCTCTTATATTCTATTCACTGTCCATTGTGGGACTAATAAAGGAATATCTTATCTCTTATCTTAACTAGATCTTAAACTGAGCATGTGTTTATAGGAAGACAATGGCCTGTTCTTTAATTGTGTTTAACTAATCTTTGATTCCTAAGAAGAAACAGACATACCTGGATTCCAAAGTTGAGAGCAGACCCCCAGCCTGCAGGACTGACCTTTATAACCTTCTAAGTGGGAGCTGATCTATGATACTCATCAGACCATTTCTGACCAAATGCTAAAAAATGATGGCCTGAACTAAAAGCATAAAACGGTCCCTAAGGTCTCTTGGACCTGAATAAGACATAAAACCCCCACACTAAATGAGACTAAGACTCTGTTATCTATACGACTCTGTTACCTGAGCTCATTAAACTCATGAGGAACTTTCCTTTGGAACACTGCAAAATGAACTGCTTGTGAAGGTATTGGGTCGGCAACTCACCCCAAGAGTTTGAGAAACAAAAAAAGTTTTGTTTCTGCAATAGGAAAACCTGTCTTCCTCTCTTAGTACCTTCCTCCTTCATCATCAACTATTGTGATAGTCAATTCATTGTTTGAAGTGATTCTTAAAGGGAGAAAAATCCAGCTTCATAAATGTGAATATTCGCTGGTTTCTTTAGTCTCTGTGACAGTAGAGATATTTTTGGGTTGTGGAGAAAAGAAGACATTTGAGATTGTCATCTTGGGCTTTGGGAAACGCTGATAAATGATTTGATAATGAAAATAATAATTTGTTGCAGCTATATAAAAAAGATTTCAAGGTTATATATATCTTAGTTTGCAAATGAACCACCAGAAATGGGGGTCGCACTGTACAACTTTAAAACTCTGAGATCTGATCACACTGCTCCTCTATTCATTTACATGATGTATTAACATGAGTTTTCCTTTATCAAGGTAATGGATCCAGACATAAAGAAAAGTCTGAAGCTGATCTAGACATCAGATACTTTAATACAAGATTCACATTTATGTCTTATGAAAGCTTTCTTTCCCCACAGATTCTCTGGTGCATTTTCAAAAATCTGTCAAAACTGTTCAAAGACTCTCAAACTCGTCAGCATCACATTCAATGTCACAATATTGTTCATAGAGTTTAAACATGACTTTTCCTTATCGGTGTCCAGAAATCACTGTCATCACTCTCAGGTTCAGAAGAGTCTAAAGTCTTGTCATCAGTATCAGGTAGTAAATGTGTATCTGGATGTGAGTTCCTGTCTGGTTCTGATCCTCCACAGTCCTCTCCATCAGCTTCTGTTTTTATCTCCTCAGTTAGTCTTTGATGAAGATGTGAGGACTGAGGTTTCTCTTCATCATCTTCACTCTTCACAGGAACAGGAGTCAATATGAACTTGGTGATATCAACCTCCTCCAGTCCTTGAAGCTGATCTCCCTCCTGACTGGTCCAGACTTCCTCCTGTTCCTCTTTAATGTGTGGAGGATCTGGGTCCTCCCTCTTTACCTCTGTATGTAATGCCATGTATTGACTCAGACTTTGTCTCTCTGTAAAAGCTTTATCATTCTCAGAGGGGTTTAATCGTTTCTTTTCATCATCTTCACTCTTGATTGGAGTAGGAGTGAATGACTTCTTGTCAGTTTGACATCCTTCATCAATGGTTTCTTTCCAAAAAGAAATGTCAGTGCTGCCATTAGTGTCAGAAGATACCAAAGACTTTTTGTCAGTATCTGGTTTCGAATGTCTCTCTGGATCTAAGGTTCTGGACTGTTGAGCTTCTCCACAGTCATTTTTCTTAAAGTCTGTTTTGCTTTGCTGAGATGACTTAGAAGGACACTCGTGTATTTTCAGCTGATATTGCCAACGATATCCTTCGCCACAGTCACTGCAGCAGAATGGGTTCTCCTCTGGCCTGGTGTGGTGTGTCATGTGTTCTACGAGAGTATCACTGTGTTCAAAGGTCTCACCGAAAACAGAGCAGCTGTCATCAGCACACTTGTGCTTTTGGAGATGAAACGCTGATGTGAATCTTTTGTTACAAACAATGCAGCCAAAAAGTTCGTCCCCTGTGTGCGATTTCATGTGGGACTCTAGATGTACTTTGTATGCAAATTTTCTACTACACCTTGAACACTCAAAAGGTTTCTCTCCAGTGTGAGATTTCATGTGGTAGCGCAGACATGCATGATTAAATAACTTGCCACAAACTGAGCATCTGAAGGGTTTCTCTTCTTTCTGACCTATCATGTGTCTATTAAGAGACCCTTGGCTTGTAAATTTTTTATCACAAGCTGAGCAGCTGAAAGGTTTCCCCCCTGTGTGGGTTCTCTGGTGCAATGTCAGGTTGAACATTCTGTCAAACTTTTTTCCACACTCGGAACATTCACATAATTTCAGTGGTTTCTTGCGTTTTTTAGTGGGTTGCTTTTGTGATGACTCAGGACCACACTTGTGGTGTTGGAACTGTGACCGTGATATGAATCTTTTGTTACAAACAGTGCAGACAAAAGGTTCCTCCCCTGTGTGGGTTGTCATGTGGGTCTCTAGATATAGTTTGTATTCAAATTTTTTACCACACAGTGAGCAACCAAATGGTTTCTCACCAGTGTGAGATTTCATGTGGTAGCGCAGACATACATGATTAAAAAACTTGCCACAAACTGAGCATCTGAAGGGTTTCTCTTCTGTCAGACCTATCGTGTGTTTCCAAAGAGCCCTTTTGCTCGTAAATTTCTTACCACAATCTGAGCAGTTGAAAGGCTGCTCCCCTGTGTGAGTTCTCTGGTGCTCAATCAGGTGTGAATTATATCTAAATTTTTTTCCACAATCGGGGCATTCACAGAATCTCTTCTTGGGTTCTTCACAGGGATGATTTTGTGTTGACTCAGGATCACACCTGTGGTATCGAAACAGTGACTTTGATCTGAATCTGTTGTTACAGACACTGCAGATAAAATCACTGCCATCAGGTTCAGAAGAGTCTGGAGTCTTGTCATCAGTATCAGGTAGTAAATGTGTATCTGGATGTGAGTTCCTGTCTGGTTCTGATCCTCCACAGTCCTCTCCATCAGCTTCTGTTTCCATCTGTTCAGTTAGTCTTTGATGAAGATGTGAGGACTGAGGTTTCTCTTCATCATCTTCACTCTTCACAGGAACAGGAGTCAATATGAACTTGGTGATATCAGCCTCCTCCAGTCCCTGAAGCTGCCCTCCCTCCTGACTGGTCCAGACTTCCTCCTGTTCCTCTTTAATGTGTGGAGGATCTGGGTCCTCCCTCTTTACCTCTGTATGTAATGCCATGTATTGGCTCAGACTTTCTCTTTCTGTAAAAGCTTTATCATTCTCAGAGGGGTTTAATCGTCCCCGGTCAGTCTTACACCTCACATGACTGTCAGAGACTGATGGATGTTGTCTTGTCTCTTTCCAAAAATCACTGCCATCAGTGTCAAGTTTAGAAGAGTCTGAAGTCTTGTCATCAGTATCAGGTAGTAAATGTGTATCTGGATGTGAGTTCCTGTCTGGTTCTGATCCTCCACAGTCCTCTCCATCAGCTTCTGTCTTTATCTCCTCAGTTAGTCTTTGATGAAGATGTGAGGACTGAGGTTTCTCTTCATCATCTTCACTCTTCACAGGAACAGGAGTCGATATGAACTTGGTGATATCAACCTCCTCCAGTCCCTGAAGCTGCTCTCCCTCCTGACTGGTCCAGACTTCCTCATGTTCCTCTTTAATGTGTGAAGGATCTGGGTGTTGGTGGTCCTGACTGGAGCTGGGAACTTCTTCTCTAGTCTCTAACAGCTGCTGAACGTCTGCAGGACTCTCTGAAACACAAACACATTAAGTGAAAATATGAGTACATGTTTTAAGCCAAGCTTGACTCTTTTATGTGATATTAATCAGGGATGTAAAAAACATATCTGCTTTCAACATATTCATATAATACCAATATTTTAATATAAAATAATTATATCCATATAAAATACCTTAGTATTTTATCTACCCAGCACTCAAATTAGTCCCATTTCAACCAGACTCACCAGTAAAATGTTGTTAAAATATAAATTCAATGGGAATAGTGACTCATTCATGACTACACTATATACTAATAGTGTACTGCAGTACTTTTACTGTAATACTACAGTATTGCTACAAATTTTATGGAAAGCGGGTCCTGGATACTTCTATATCACTGGGAGCTCAATTTATATAAGTATCTGAAGGCTACCACTATTATTTAAACTCTTTTACTTTGTGTGTGGCCTATCAGCAGCACAAGCCTGCACTACAGTGACTGGGATTGAGGAGCTCAGCTAAGCTAATTAGCAGCAAGATGCCTCCCTTTTCCACAGATGATTACCACAAACTTCTCCAGAAGATAGCAGTACAGGAGACGAAAATTCAGCAACTCGAAGTCAACGTGGAGGTAAATGGACAATATGGGAATGAAACCACTCTACTGATGACCCAAATCAGTGGACAGGAGCAGGCTAACAGACAGCTAATTAGCACCACCAAGAAGCAGGAGGCTGGTGGTTTAGGCAGTAAATCAACCAGTAGTCCTCCCTGGAACTCTCTTGGTGCAAAGCCAAAGAATAAATCATGTACAGATAAATCGCTTCCCTCAGATATGGGAAGACGGTTAACAGGCAGAACCCAGCACCCGGGGACTCCTGATGAAACTGGGTGGCCTGCACTGCCATCGCACAGGAGGGTGTCTTCAACCCCAGTACCAAGGAGAAAACAGCCGTGGACTGTGGCAAAAACAAAAAGTAAGAGCAAACCGACCCCAGACACAGGGATTCTACTAGAGAACAGATTTGCTGCTTTACAAGACCCTGACTCCCCAAAAGAAAGGTCATCTTCCAGCACCAGTGGTTAGGTCTTTCCAGCACCAGAAAGAGCTAACCACTGGGCCTCAGACGCTGATAGTGGGTGACGGAACTGTGAATAAGATAAAACGCTTTTTCAACAAAAACACCAAAGTACTCTGTTTTACCAACGACATGGTGTCCGATATCTCAGAGAAAATTCTGGAAATCACTGCTGAGCATCCGACAGTGAAATCTCTCATCAAACACACAGGAGCGCTTGATGTTGTCAAGCAACAATCAGAGGTATTGAAACAGGATTTTAATGATCTGCTGAACAAAGTTGGATGTCTGAATACTGAGGTGTTTATCAGTGGACCTCTACCGACAGTTCGGCGAGGAGACGAGAGATTCAGCAGGCTGATGATGCTCAACAGATGGCTCAAAGATACGTGTGCCGCTCAATCAGTGAATTTTATTGACAATTTCAACATTTTTTGGGAACGCAGACACCTCTTTAAGGCAGATGGATTTTGCCTTAACAAGTCAGGAGTACAGCTGTTAAGCTACAACATTTTTTATTTTGTGCGTCAGTCTCCAGCAGTCCCTGCCAAGGACAAGAGGCGAGACAAGACAATCCAAAACAACAGATGAGACAGCGTTCTGGAGAAGAATTGCTACCGCCTGAGATAAGGACTGACCATGAAAGTCAGCACACCCAGAGAGAGGCTTTAACGTCATCATCCTCACCCCAACACAAGGAGTCTCCCCCAGCCCCAACAGCCCAATAAGTGGAGTCTCCCCCAGCCCCAACAGGAGGAGTCTCCCCCAGCCCCAACAACCCAACAGGAGGAGTCTCCCCCAGCCCCAACAACCCGACAAGTGGAGTCTCCCCCAGCCCCAACAACCCAACAGGAGGAGTCTCCCCCAGCTCCAACAACCCAACATGAGGAGTCTCCCCCAGCCCCAACATGAGGAGTCTCCTCCAGCCCTAACAACCCAACATGAGGAGTCTCCCCCAGCCCCAACAACCCAACATGAGGAGTCTCCCCCAGCCCCAACAACCCGACAAGTGGAGTCTCCCCCAGCCCCAACAACCCAACAGGAGGAGTCTCCCCCAGCTCCAACAACCCAACATGAGGAGTCTCCCCCAGCCCCAACAACCCGACAAGTGGAGTCTCCCCCAGCCCCAACAACCCAACAGGAGGAGTCTCCCCCAGCCCCAACAACCCAACAGGAGGAGTCTCCCCCAGCTCCAACAACCCAACATGAGGAGTCTCCCCCAGCCCCAACAACCCGACAAGTGGAGTCTCCCCCAGCCCCAACAACCCAACAGGAGGAGTCTCCCCCAGCTCCAACAACCCAACAAGTGGAGTGTCCCCCAGCCCCACCAGCCCAACATCAGGAGTCTCCCCCAGCCCCAACAACCCGACAAGTGGAGTCTCCCCCAGCCCCACTAGCCCAACATCAGGAGTGTCCCCCAGCCCCAACAACCCAACATGAGGAGTCTCCCCCAGCCCCAACAACCCAACATGAGGAGTCTCCCCCAGCCCCACTAGCCCAACATCAGGAGTGTCCCCCAGCCCCAACAACCCAACATGAGGAGTCTCCCCCAGCCCCACTAGCCCAACATTAGGAGTCTCCCCCAGCCCCAACAACCCAACATGAGGAGTCTCCCCCAGCCCCACTAGCCCAACATTAGGAGTCTCCCCCAGCCCCAACAGCCCAACATGAGGAGTGTCCCCCAGCCCCAACAACCCAACATCAGGAGTCTCCCCCAGCCCCAACAGCCCAACATGAGGAGTGTCCCCCAACCCCAACAACCCAACAAGTGGAGTCTCCCCCAGCCCCAACAGCCCAACATGAGGAGTGTCCCCCAACCCCAACAACCCAACAAGTGGAGTCTCCCCCAGCCCCAACAACCCAACAAGAAGAGTCTCCCCCAGCCCCACCAGGAGACTCCCAACTTTCACCCACCAGGACCCCATCCAGCCTTTCATTCTCTCCACTCAGTCAGGACTCCCCACTTCTGGATTGCACTGACAGGATGAATGACCTTGTCAATGCTGGAATCCAACTCACACCACGCCCAAATCTGGTTATCTCTAAAGGTGTTGATATTTCTTCTGTTGATGTGAAGGACTTGGCTCTTTCTGATCATTTCTGTGTTCTTTGACTTACAGATCATTCCAAATGTTCAGTTAACCTCTGTGTCTGTTAGGAGAAGGTACATAAATGAGAATACCAGTGCAAAGTTTATGGAGGCTATAGCTATGTCACCAACTGTGAGTGCAGAGTCAGTTGATCAACTCCTGGATAAATTTAACTGGACAATCTCAAATGTCATGGATGCTGTTGCACCTATTAAAACTAAGATGACCTTGAGCAGCTAAACATCATGGAGGAACACTATGATGGTAAAGGCTTTAACATCATGGAGGAACACTATGATGGTAAAGGCTTTAACATCATGGAGGAACACTATGATAATCATTATTTTATGCTGCAATCTTATATTTAATGCTCTATTCTAGCATTTTATTTCTCTCTTTTTATTTTTCTGTACTTTGTTTTATTATTGGTGGGGGTATAAATAAAACTGCCTTGCCTTACTGCATACTACATCACTCATAATTAGGGCTTGGCGATAAATCGATTTTATCAATTACTTCGAATTTGTAGTTTAACACTTTTTATTTTTAGTTAAAATCGGTTTTCTCTTGAACTTCCACAACACCAAACTTATACCAGGACCTGAAGCAGAGGCATGCAGCCGGGTGGGGGGAAACCTTGCTCTCTGCTGGACTATCATAGACAGATGAAGCCTGACCATCAAATGATTCATTGTGTGTGTACTCGTAGATAATTACAACACCACAACATTGAATTAAACAATGCAATTATTAGTTTTAATTTACTTGGGTGAAATCAAGCGCCTTCGCTGAATGAATGCGCGCTCCCGCGGCCAGGGGGAACACTTTCTGTCCGGGATACCTACATGGACACAACACCTGTCCGCTGGCCTGAATAACAGGCAGTGATAAAGTTCAGATGGATCATCAGAACAATGGCAGCAGAAAGAAAACCAACCTGTTCTCTGCAGCTTCACGTCGGGGTATAAAACCAAATCCAGCAGTTTCCGTTTGTGATCGATCTTCTTTTCAACTCCAGATATTGATTCCTCGAAATGTTCAAACAGATGAGCGCGAGCCGCATTTATCAGCCGCCGTTTGAATAAATCTTTAAGTTCCTGAAATCTGGACATTTTCCACAGATCGTAGAGTCACAGAAGAGACAACTACACTCTGGACATTCATCTATCACATCTTCACTCAACTTGGTAATATGTTCCGACAAAGCGCGCCACGACCCGGAAACAAAAACACTTCCGCTATACTGGCCTTCAGAGTAAAAGCAAAGGGTACTTAATGCTCAGCCAGGATTATGATGTCTTGTAATGTCTCCTGTCATACTGGGGTTCTGGTTTCTTGAGACTGTTAATAACTGAGTAGGTTGAACCACAGCAAACAAGCAGAAATGACAATAAGACTGAACATCACTTTAACATGAACGTAATTTAAAAAACATACTAGTTAAAATCATCCAAATCCAAATTGTAAATCAATTAAAGATCATTTCATCTGTGAATCACACTGATTTAACCTTTTACCTATTTGTTACATTTTTCCTTTCATGAAAATAACTGAACACTATTTCTGTAATATAAGTTAATAATTTATACTACCTGGTACTGATACGCAGCCCTAGTGCTGACTCATGATCTGATGGGTGAATTTGTGGCTGTGTGTTTTGTGGTCATGTGTTCTTTGATGTTTCCGCTCTGCTATATTGATGCAAAACTCAAAATATTCAATAAAAAAAGAAACAGGATAGAGATCTAACAGCTGTCAGCAGGATGTTTCCTGAGAGGAGTTTAAACAATGAAAAGGCACAACTTCCAAATTTGAGTTTTATTGACATCTGCAAACAAACCATCATGAAACATATGAACCTTCCTCTGTATGTTAATCCACCAAGTTAACATGTTACAATGATGACAGCCGGGGGGGCAGGGTCTAACAGATCAAATATGACTTCAGTTTTATTACTGCAAGTAAGTAAATGATAAGGCAGTGGTCTCCAACCTGCTGGAGAGGTATGTCCTCACTCTAACACTCCTGATTCTGATCATTAACTCCACATCAATGAGCTGAAGCTTATCAACAGGCTTGATAAGGAGTTCATTATTAGAAGCAGGTGTGTTAGAGTGGAGAGACACCTCCAACATGCAGGACAGTCGTTCTCCAGGAGCAGGTTGGTGAACGCTGCTAGAAGTTAAGTTTTCTATATTTCTAAAGATCAGCTCTGCAGCTTCATTTACTGCCACTGGTATCAACACACATCTGTTTCTGAGCCACTGACACAATCTTTTTCCACCAACATTGAAAATAAATCTGAAAGGTTTTCAGGTTCCTGTGAGGACTAACCCACACACTGATGGTACTTCAGCTCTGTATACCAAGCAAAGCTTTTCTCACAAACACTGCAGCTGTATTGTTTTTCCATATCATGGACGGCCATGTGTGACTGCATAGTTCCCTTATGTGCATATCTTTGACCACAAACTGGACAAGTGAATGGTTTCTCTCCTGTGTGAGTTCTCATGTGTATCTGCAGGTGGGACTTATAGGGACATTTCTTCCCACAGACTGAGCATGTGAATGAGCCCTCCCCTGTGTGAGACCTCCTGTGGTTGTTCATATGGCAATTCTGGTGAAATCGTTTCCCACAGTCAGGGCAGCTATATGGTTTGTTGACTGTATTACATCCCATAATACTTTCAGAGAAGTCATTATTTGTCAAAGAGTTTATTTGTGGTTCCCTGGTCTCCTTCCAAAAGTCACTGTCAGCACTGTCCTCACTCTCAGGTTGGAAATGTCTCTCTGGATGTGAGATCCAGGCCGGGTCAGATTCATCAGCTTCTGTTTTCACCTGTTCAGCTAATTTCATGTCTGGAGGCTCCCCCTCTCCCTCCTGACTGACACAGTGTTCCTCCTGTTCCTCTTTAATGTGTGGGGGCTCTGGGTCCTCCTGCTTTGTGTGGACCCCTGTGTGGAATGACAAGTGTTGGCTCAGACCTTCTGGTTCTTTCGGTTGCTTACTCTCTCGCCACAAATCACTGTCATCACTCTTAAAAGCTTCTGAAGTCTTGACATCAGAGGAGCACTTCCTGGTATCCTTCCAAAAATCACTGTCAGCACTGTCATCAGTATCAGGTTCTGAATGTCTATCTGGATCCAGCTCTGATCCTCCACAGTCCTCTCCTTCAGGTTCAGTTTCCATCTGTTGAGTAGAGCTGGCGGCTGGAGGCTCGGACTCTCCGTTCTCCTCGGTGTGACCCTGCTGGAGCTGAGACTCACCAACACACTGATGTTCATTGAGCTGATGATGCCAGGTGAATCTTTGATCACAGACGTTGCAGATGTAGTTCTTCTCCTTTGCGTGGACCTCCATGTGTTTGGTCAGATTTCTTCTCCACGCAAACCTTTTATCACAAATCAAACAACTGAACTGAGTCTGTCCCGTATGGATCCTCATGTGTTTGACTAACGCCTCACTGGAACTAAAACCTTTGTTACAAACTGAACAGCGGGAAGGCTTTTCCTCTGAGTAACACGTCATGTGACAACTTGAGCTTTTACCTCTGACAGTGATCTGTTCCTCAGTGTGGTTTTGATACAGCTGTGAGGAAGACTCACCATCACACTCATGGCTCATGAGCTCCATCTCCAAAGGGAAGCTTTTTTCACAGATAATGCAGCTGTGCAGATTCTCTCCAGTGTGGACAGAGATGTGTCTCGTCAGAAGTCCTCCTGTCACAAATCTTTTTCCACAAAATAAGCAACAGAATGATTTGTCTCCTGTGTGACTGTCTTCAGACCTGCTGTTACACTCCGAGCTGCTGGATGTTTTCTCATCACTTTTACATCCTGTGTCATTTACAGACACTTTTTTACTTCTCTGATAAGTGACACCTGACTGATGCTGCCTGGTGTTTTTCCAAAATTCAATGTCAACAGTCTCGTCAGTTTCAAAAGACACTTTAGTCTTGATGTAGGTATCTGGTTGTGAATGTCTGTCTGTGCAGTCTTTTCCATTTAAGTACATTTTGCTCGGCTGCCAGAATTTACGACAACACTTGTGTTTTTTGATCTGATAATGCCAAGAGAACCTCCTCCCACAGTCACTGCAGCTGAAGGGTTTCACCTCTGAGTGCACGGCCATGTGTTGCACCATGATGCCTTTCTGTGTAAATTTTTTACCACAAACAGGGCAACTGTATGGTTTCTCTCCTGTGTGTGTTCTCATGTGAACCTCCAAATGAGATCTAAACTGCCACTTGAGACCACAAACAGAGCAAGGAAACAGTTTCTTCCCTTTGTGCATCCTCACGTGGGTTTTCAGGAGGTAGTTATTGGGGAATGTTTCGTCACACTCTGAACAGGTCAGTGGTTTCTTGTGTTTTTCAAGGTAACGCTGTGAAAACTCACCAACACACTTGTGCATCTTGAGGTGTGTCTTTGCTCTGAATCTTTTGTTACACACACTGCAGCTGAACTGTTTCTCCCCCGTGTGAGTCGCCATGTGATAGTTTAAAGTTCCTTTGTGTGCAAATGTTTTACCACACTCTGAGCAGCTGAAGGGTTTCTCTCCTGTGTGTGTTTTCAGGTGATAGTCCAGACCTGACTTCTGAGTGAAAGCTTTACCACAAACTGAACAGCTGAAGGGTTTCTCTCCTGTGTGAATTTTCAGGTGGTAGTCTAGACCTGATTTTTGTACAAAACATTTACCACACACTGAGCAACTGTACGGCTTCTTTCCTGTATGAGTCCTCATGTGGACATTCAGATGTCCCCTCATTGCAAATGTTTTACCACACACAGAGCAGTGAAATGATTGGCTGTCAGGAACCTTGCAGTTTTTATCACTGTCATCACTCTCAGGTTCAGAAGAGTCTGAAGTCTTGTCATCAGTATCTGGATGTGAGTTCCTGTCTGGTTCTGATCCTCCACAGTCCTCTCCATCAGCTTCTGTTTTTATCTCCTCAGTTAGTCTTTGATGAAGATGTGAGGACTGAGGTTTCTCTTCATCATCTTCACTCTTCACAGGAACAGAAGTCAATATGAACTTGGTGATATCAACCTCCTCCAGTCCTTGAAACTGATCTCCCTCCTGACTGGTCCAGACTTCCTCCTGTTCCTCTTTAATGCGTGGAGGATCTGGGTCCTCCTGGTCCAGACTAGAGTTCATCTCCTGCTGCTGAGGGGGAACGTCTTCTTTAGTCTCTAATGGCTGCTGGACGTCTGCCAGAAACAACAAACATACATTTAGAGAAAGCAAAAATCTATGACTCATTAACTGCTTTTATTGAACATATTTATTTTCCATAAGTAGTTTCTAACCTGTTATTATGACACATATCTGCTACTAGATATGTTCAAACTGTATTATATGTGCAGATGTTCCCCCGCCGCCCTTACTACTGTACTGTACTGTACATGAAGCGGTGAACCAGACAGAAATATATCAGTTCTAACCGATCAACCCTTGTAAACCCTTGTTGGGGCGGCTGTGGATCAGGAGGTAGAGCGGTCGTCCTCCAATTGGAAGATTGGTGGTTCGATTCCCGGCTCCTCCAGTCCACATGTCGATGTGTCCTTGGGCAAGACACTTAACCCCAAACTGCTCCCGTTGCTGTGCCAACGGTGTGTGAATGTGAATGAATGATTAGATTCCCTCTGATGAGCAGGTTGGCACCCTGCGTGGTAGCTCCTGCCATCAGTGTATGAATGTGTGTGAAAGGGTGAATGACATGTGATGTGATGTAAAGAGCTTTGAGTGGTCACACAGACTAGAAAGGCGCTATATAAGTACAGAACATTACCATTTTAACTAACATCAGTCATACAGCACATGGTCTGTTATTTGCGGTCAGACAGACAGAAAGAAAAAACACTTCCTGTAAAAAGTTAAAGATAGTTTCATTCAAAGATGGTGTGCTGAACAGTTCAGTTATTGTTATATATTTATTATTATTACTATTATTTCTTTGTTTCACTTTGAACATAACAACAAAATATGATAACATTTAAATTTAAAGAAATCTGTATGGAAATATATCAGCATCAGCCCAAAATGTCACAATCAGTACATGAGCGGTTATCTGTAATGTTGTAGTGAACAGGATGTGAATGACTAATGATTCATTGGTTATAAAAACAGCTGATGATTAATTCTGTCTGTCAAACTAATACATGAATCATTAATGATCTTACAGGTCAGCTTCACTTCTCACATCTGTCTTAAACCAACAATGAGTTTCCTAAAGTAACATAGTGTGTGTGTGTGTGTGTGTGTGTGTGTGTGTGTGTGTGTGTGTGTGTGTGTGTGTGTGTGTGTGTGTGTGTGTGTGTGTGTGTAATGATTCCTCCTGTTCATACTGAGCATTAGATCCTTCATCATGTTTACAGGAAGTGATGGAGGACTAAACCCACAGTCCTCCTTCTGTGGAAACATGGATTATAAAGTAGATGTGAAGCTAATATGAAGCTTCAGAGTCTGAATGAGTCAAATCTTCATCTTCTATGTTTCAGTGTTTTTAGTTCCTATACTTTATGTTACTATACTTCCACCACAGAGACACAGGAAACACTAAGAGGAGGAAGGGAGGAAGGAAGGAAGGAAGGAAGGAAGGAAGGAAGGAAGGAAGGAAGGAAGGAAAGAAGGAAGGAAGGGAAGCACTAAGAGGAGATATGATGCTATAAACACTGTAAATACTACTAATACTACAAAAAGTAATATTAGTACTGTTACTAGTCCTGCTGCAAAAAGTACTACTTTTACTACTACGACTGTCCCTACTACAGAAAGTACTACTACGACTGTCCCTACTACAGAAAGTACTACTACTACTGTCCCTACTACAGAAGGTACTACTACGACTGTCCCAACTACAGAAGGTACTACTACGACTGTCCCTACTACAGAAAGTACTACTACGACCGCCCCAACTACAGAAAGTACTACTACGACTGTCGCTACTACAGAAAGTACTACTACGACTGTCCCTACTACAGAAAGTACTACTACGTCCGTCCCAACTACAAAAAGTACTACTACGACTGTCCCTACTACAGAAAGTACTACTACTACTGTCCCTACTACAGAAAGTACTACTACTACTGTCGCTACTACAGAAAGTACTACTACGTCCGTCCCAACTACAGAAAGTACTACTACGACCGTCCCAACTACAGAAAGTACTACTACGACCGTCCCTACTACAGAAAGTACTACTACGACTGTCCCTACTACAGAAAGTACTACTACAACCGTCCCAACTACAGAAAGTACTACTACGACTGTCCCAACTACAGAAAGTACTACTACGACCGTCCCTACTACAGAAAGTACTACTACGACTGTCCCAACTACAGAAAGTACTACTACAACCGTCCCAACTACAGAAAGTACTACTACGACCGTCCCTACTACAGAAAGTACTACTACGACTGTCCCAACTACAGAAAGTACTACTACGACTGTCTCTACTACAGAAAGTACTACTACGACTGTCCCTACCACAGAAAGTACTACTACTGTCCCTACTACAGAAAGTACTACTACGACTGTCCCAACTACAGAAAGTACTACTACTACTGTCCCTACTACAGAAAGTACTACTACTACTACTGTCCCTACTACAGAAAGTACTACTACGACTGTCCCTACTACAGAAAGTACTACTACGACTGTCCCAACTACAGAAAGTACTACTACAACTGTCCTAACTACAGAAAGTACTACTACGACTGTCCCAACTACAGAAAGTACTACTACGACTGTCTCAACTACAGAAAGTACTACTACTACTGTCCCTACTACAGAAAGTACTAGTACGACTGTCCCAACTACAGAAAGTACTACTATGACCGTCCCTACTACAGAAAGTACTACTACGACTGTCCCAACTACAGAAAGTACTACTACGACTGTCCCAACTACAGAAAGTACTACTACGACTGTCCCTACTACAGAAAGTACTACTACGACTGTCCCAACTACAGAAAGTACTACTACGACCGTCCCTACTACAGAAAGTACTACTACCAACTACAGAAAGTACTACTACTTCTGTCCCAACTACAGAAAGTACTACTACCAACTACAGAAAGTACTACTACGACCGTCCCTACTACAGAAAGTACTACTACTACTGTCCCTACTACAGAAAGTACTACTACTACTGTCCCAACTACAGAAAGTACTACTACGACTGTCCCAACTACAGAAAGTACTACTACGACCATCCCTACTACAAAAAGTACTACTACGACCGTCCCTACTACAGAAAGTACTACTATGACCGTCCCAACTACAGAAAGTACTACTACTTCTGTCCCAACTACAGAAAGTACTACTACAACTGTCCCTTCTACAGAAAGTACTACTACTTCTGTCCCAACTACAGAAAGTACTACTGCGACTGTCCCTACTACAGAAAGTACTACTACGACCGTCCCTACTACAGAAAGTACTACTACGACCGTCCCTACTACAGAAAGTACTACTACGACCGTCCCAACTACAGAAAGTACTACTACGACCGTCCCAACTACAGAAAGTACTACTACGACCGTCCCAACTACAGAAAGTACTACTACGACCGTCCCTACTACAGAAAGTACTACTACGACTGTCCCTACCACAGAAAGTACTACTACGACCGTCCCAACTACAGAAAGTATTACTACGACTGTCCCTACCACAGAAAGTACTACTACGACCGTCCCAACTACAGAAAGTACTACTACGACCGTCCCAACTACAGAAAGTATTACTACGACTGTCCCTACCACAGAAAGTACTACTACGACCGTCCCAACTACAGAAAGTACTACTACTACTGTCCCTACTACAGAAAGTACTACTACGACCGTCCCAACTACAGAAAGTATTACTACGACTGTCCCTACCACAGAAAGTACTACTACGACCGTCCCAACTACAGAAAGTACTACTACGACCGTCCCAACTACAGAAAGTATTACTACGACTGTCCCAACTACAGAAAGTATTACTACGACTGTCCCAACTACAGAAAGTACTACTACTACTGTCCCTACTACAGAAAGTACTACTACGACCGTCCCTACTACAGAAAGTACTACTACTACTGTCCCTACTACAGAAAGTACTACTACCAACTACAGAAAATACTACTACGACCGTCCCAACTACAGAAAGTACTACTACGACTGTCCCAACTACAGAAAGTACTACTACGACTGTCCCAACTACAGAAAATACTACTACGACTGTCCCTACTACAGAAAGTACTACTACTACTGTCCCTACTACAGAAAGTACTACTACTACTGTCCCTACTACAGAAAGTACTACTACGACTGTCCCTACTACAGAAAGTACTACTACTACTGTCCCTACTACAGAAAGTACTACTACCAACTACAGAAATTACTACTACGACCGTCCCAACTACAGAAAGTACTACTACGACTGTCCCAACTACAGAAAATACTACTACGACTGTCCCTACCACAGAAAGTACTACTACGACCGTCCCAACTACAGAAAGTACTACTACGACTGTCCCTACTACAGAAAGTACTACTACAACTGTCTCAACTACAGAAAGTACTACTACGACCGTCCCTACTACAGAAAGTACTACTACTACTGTCCCTACTACAGAAAGTACTACTACTGTCTCAACTACAGAAAGTACTACTACGACCGTCCCAACTACAGAAAGTACTACTACTACTGTCCCAACTACAGAAAGTACTACTACTTCTGTCCCAACTACAGAAAGTACTACTACGACTGTCCCAACTACAGAAAGTACTACGACCGTCCCAACTACAGAAAGTACTACTACGACTGTCCCTACTACAAAAAGTACTAGTACTACTGTCCCTACTACAGAAAGTACTACTACTACTGTCTCTACTACAAAAAGTACTAGTACTATTACTACTACATGTACTTTCCCACTCAGTAAATGTGTCAGATATCACTGATATGACAAACTCAGACTGCTGAAGCTCAATAGAAGCTTCACACTGTGGATTTATACCGTTTATACTGAATATTAAGACATATATTAGTAGTATTAGTAATAGTATTAGTAGAATCAGTAGTATTAGTAGTAGTAGTAATAGTATTAGTAGTATCAGTATGAACAGGATGAACCTCTCTACTGTTCATGTGGACACCTGACTGCTGCTTTAATACTCACCAGCAGAAAGAAAACCAACCTGTTCTCTGCACTTTCACGTCGGGGTATAAAACCAAATCCAGCAGTTTCCGTTTGTGATCGATCTTCTTTTCAACTCCAGATATTGATTCCTCGAAATGTTCAAACAGATGAGCGCGAGCCGCATTTATCAGCCGCCGTTTGAATAAATCTTTAAGTTCCTGAAATCTGGACATTTTCCACAGATCGTAGAGTCACAGAAGAGACAACTACACTCTGGACATTCATCTCTTATTTACGTTTTTATCACATCTTCACTCAGCTCGTGCAGCTATGACCAGCTAACTGCGCCACGACCCGGAAACACAAACACAACTCTACAGGCCTTCAGAGTAAAAGCGGTGAGGCATCACATTCTTCTTCTATTGGTTTTTATTGGCGGTTTGCACGAACTTTTAGGTGCATTTACCTCCATCTACTGGACTGGAGTGTGGAACATTAGCTGGTCAGAAATATACAAAAATAAATAAATACTTATTTCTTCAATCAATCAGTCTCAGACACTTCACACATAGAGCAGGTCTAGACTGTGCTCTTTAATTTAATTTAAAGAGACCCAACATTCCCACATGAGCAGCACTTGGCGACAGAGGGAGGTACTGACCTGTCTTCATTGGCTTCCTGTGTCTTAGCATTAATTTTAAGATTTTTGTTTGTTTTTTACATTTTTAAATGGGCTGGTGTCACTTTATCTAGCAGAGGTCCTGCATGTTGGACCAACCAGATGCTGCATCCAGTTCTCTTTAGCTTGAGCTGAACCTGTGATTCAACTGACAGCAAATAAGACTTAGTGTCAGGGAAAGAAAGAAATAAGACAAAACACATTTTCCAAACTCACTGTATCCATATATATTTATTTAAAGAATATGAAGACATAACTGTTTGACCACTGTCAGCAGGTCCAGTTACAGTATACATTCACAGAGTGTAAGCATATTGAGTTAAGCATTCATTCAACATGATATCTTTGAGAAACATGTACATTTACAATGTTTTGAGTTAATAATCCCCTTTATGTCAGTTTTCCAGTATCTGGACCTCTGCTAGAGATCCGGCTGAAACCTTAAAGGAGACCTATTATGCTCATTTCCAGCTCTTTATTTTAATTTTTGGAATCCAATAGAATAGTTTCACATGACTCAGAGTTAAAAAAAAAACAAAAACCTCCTTATTTATCTTCTACTGGTCCTTTATGCAGCCGCTCAGTTCAGCCTCTGTCTGAAACAGGCCGTTTTAGCTCCTGTCTCTTTAAGCCCTAGATGAGCCCACTCTGTTCTGATTGGTCAGCACTAAAGCACTTTGTGTTACATTGTAATTGTATGAAAAGTGCTATAAAAATAGAGTTTGACTGGTTGGTTGGTTGATTGATTGATTGATAGATAGATCTGTAAACAACCAACGTCGGCTCGGGCTGAAAGTACAAAAAACATTGGAAACAGTTTTCAGAACAATCTGAAGTCACAGAGTTACTTCTACATACATTCACCTCATCTGACACTTTGGTCACGTTTAATATAAACATACTGCATTGTGACATTATACATGACTGAATATAAGGAAAAGTATAATAGGTCCCCTTTAAAGCAGTTTTATTTCAGCAGTAGAGAGACGGAGGGGCAGCAGACGTTCCTAGCTGTTCAGACCAGTACGCTACCAGCTCACGCCAACTTCAAAGGTTTGTTACAGAAAACAACCCCAAAAAACAAAACTTCTATTAATATGACCTTCTTTCTCCCTCCTTAAGTTTGAATTCATGCCATAAATAAATGTTTCAAAACTTTTTACATACAGCATGCGAGCACTTAGGAATTAAACGTATCATCTAAATGTTGCATTCACTGCTCGGTCATACAAACCAACCAAACAGGAATCAGGTTTCTCTAATAAATGATGACAAGATTATCAGTGGATTAACTGTTCAGTGTTCCTCATGCTCACAACAATGAGTGATGATCATATGAACAAGATGACCTAAGGCATTCATTGGTACAAACCATGTCATGCTACTGTGTCAGGAAGGCAGCTAAATAACGCTCCATGAGTTAGGACACATCTGGGTAAGGGGAAAACTAACATGGCCATTTTCAAAAGGGATCTGCTGAACTCTCACCTCAAGGTATATGAATGAAAATGGGTTTTATTGGTACCCAAAAATCCACCCTTTAGCCACTTTATGCTAATCCCACAGAGTTTCCCTTGCAAAACCATTAAGTTTCTTTGCATGCAGTATAAATGTCTGTATTCTAAAGTATTCTGTATACCAAGGTTCCTAAACAGCCTTGGAATAGCATAAATTGGGTCTGAGAGGGAATCCTGAGGATGAATCCAATTGTATTCATGTGTGATGATTCGTCCCCATAGTCATTATTTCATTACAGTGAAACAATTCTCTGAAACATGATCTCGCTAAAAGTATAAAATGACCTATAGTGACCTCACAACTCATGAAACTTTACAACCATGAGCAAAGGACCAGAGGGTGTGAGGTCATCCCAGGTATGCTGACAATAAGGATGGTTTCTGAACAGACTGCCATTCAATCTCTGAAAAATGCAGAAATCTCCAAATGTCAAAAGGTTTGTGGTTAATGTGACGACTGGAAGAAATGATATCAACGCAAAAATTGCGGCAACAACTTATGAGGCATAACTGAGCATGGGAATGGCCATCATATACTTTCATCATAATGTTCTAAGCCCTTCTGAATAGGCACCCATCCAAATTATTAAATAATTTACGACTTGACCTGCCGTCTCCCCCTACAGACACCCCCGACCCCCCAATGAAGACAAAAATGGGTCTATGTTGGGTCTCTAGGGTTAGAATAGTTGCTGATTCATTTTCTGTTGGTTGACTGATTGTTGCAGCTCCATTTTAAATAAAGTAATCCTAGAATATTTATGTAATCAATAACTGTCTGACAAAAAATACAGTGAAGCCAGCCTTTACTAGACAAGCTGAAACCTGGATGTTCTGTTTCAGAGCTGCTCAGGTGATGAACTTTAGGCTGATCCTGATCCAAATGTCATCAGCTTGGACATTAGATGGGTTAAAAGATGATGTGCCCGTACACATAGTTTGTGAGAAAGTCTTATTGAACTGCAAAATGACACTTTTCATTCACTGTCTTTGTAAAAGCATATCTGTAAATTTAGGATTGTTGTTTAAAAAGATCAGAAAACTGTCAAAAGATTAAGAGCATGTGTGATTTTTGACAAGTAACTTCTTGTTGAATCCTTTGCCACAAAGACTGCATTTGTACAGTTTCTCCCCGGTGTGGATGGTCATGTGTTCGGTGAGATGAACGTTTTGTTTAAAACTCTTACCACAAACTGAGCAACTGAACGGTTTCTCTCCTGTGTGAATCCTCATGTGTGTCTTCAGGTTGCCCTTGAGGCTAAATGTTTTACTGCACTCAGTGCAGCTAAATGATTCCTTGGCAGTAACCTTTTTCTCAGTCTGGCTTTGACGGATTTGTGAGGACTCACCAACACACTTGTGTGTTTTGAGCTGCGTGTACCACGTGAACCTTCTGTCACAAACACTGCAGCTGAATCTCTTCTCCTCTGTGTGGACAGACATGTGCAGGGTCATACGTCTTTTATGTGCAAATCTTTTATCACAAAAAGGGCAACTGAACGGTTTCTCTCCCGTATGAATTCTCACATGTAGCTGCAGAGTTCCTTTCTGACTGAAGCTTTTGCCACAGAATGAGCATTCAAATGGTTTCTCTCCGGTGTGAATTCTCATGTGTGCCAAAATGTTTCCACTGCAGCTGAAACGCTTCTGACAAACTGAGCAACTAAAGGGTTTCTCCCCCGTATGGGTTCTCATGTGGCTCATCAGATGATCCCTGCGGCAAAATGTTCTTCCACATTCAGAGCAGCTAAATGATTCCTTGTCAGTATTACTTTGAATATCACTTTCATCATCATTTTCTGGAGAGTTTACATCTGCCTGAGGTTCACTGATCTCCTTCCAATCATCACTGTAATCAGTCTCAGTTTCTAAAGCTTTATCATAAGGAGCTGGCTTTAGAGGACTATCTGGATCCACATTGCTGGTTGATTCTGATCCTGTATGAATGTTACTGTTAGTCATGTCTCTCATATTGCTACTGATGGTTTTCTTTCCTGTGTGGATTCTCATGTGTCTGCTAACGTCTCCACTATACCTGAATGTTTTATTACAAACTGAGCAACTGAATGGTTTTTCTCCTGTGTGAAGTCTCATGTGACTGATTGAGTTTCCCTTTTGAGAAAATCTTTTGCCACAATAGGAGCAGCTAAATGGTTTCTCTCCTGTGTGAATTCTCATGTGTGCATTCAGATGTGGCCTCCGGCCAAATCTCTGACCACATTCAGAGCAGCTAAATGATCTCTGAACAGGGTTACAGCTCACATCACCTAAAGGGTCTTCATTATTTTTAAGAGTATTTGAACGTTGAGGTTTCCTGGTCTGTGTCCAATCATCATCATCACTGTCATCAGTCTCAGAAGAGTCTGAAGTCTTGTCATCAGTAACAGGTTGTAAATGTGTATCTGGATGTGAGTTCCTGTCTGGTTCTGATCCTCCACAGTCCTCTCCATCAGCTTCTGTTTTTATCTCCTCAGTTAGTGTTTGATGAAGATGTGAGGACTGAGGTTTCTCTTCATCATCTTCACTCTTCACAGGAACAGGAGTCAATATGAATTTGGTGATATCAGCCTCCTCCAGTCCCTGAAGCTGCTCTCCCTCCTGACTGGTCCAGACTTCCTCCTGTTCCTCTTTAATGTGTGGAGGATCTGGTTCCTCCTGGTTCAGACTGGAGTTCCACTCCTGCTGCTCTTCTTCACCAATGATCACTTTTCGCACATCTAAAGGTAAAGCTGAAACACAGACAGACAGCTGTTAATGTCAGCTAGATAATGATATGTTATGTTAAAGTACCCTGTGGAGTAATATTAGGGACAAGAGCAAATCAATTCAAGTGGATATTTAGTCTTTTTAACATTATTAAATGTAGTGATGCCATTAATAATACAAGGTAATCACATAGACATAAAACATAGGAGAAATACTTGTAACACACTATTATTATTTTTTTAATTATTTATTTTTTATTGTTATTATTTTCCTTCCTTGTTTTCTTCAATCTATACACACAAGTAATAACTCATCCGCCCATCTAGAAAACACTTAACCAGAGGAGGAAAGAGAACAAGTGCCTCTGATAGTGTTTTAAAGAACCCTAACCCTAACCCAGCAACGACATTTTGATAAATGAATAATCATTGAGTAATTTTTTAAAGAAATGTCCAAATTATACCAGAAATTATAACCAGAAAATATTCATATTGATGAAGCTGGAATCAAATCATTTTTTTCTTAAGATAATTCATCATCACCTTAACTGTCAGACTCAGAGTCCAGTTTAAAAACACACATAAGATACATAGAAAAATAAAAGCATTGCTCTGGTTATAGAAGATATTCATACCAGTGTTTCCAACAGGAGACTAGTAACATATGGATCTCTACTGTCCTGAGAAATGTTCAGGTGACAAATAAACGTGTACACTGGAGCACTCTGGTGGTGAGTGGTTTAAACTTCGTTCATAAGGGAGCTGTGTAAGAGTACAATTATAAAAATGATAAATGTACAACAGTCTGAGCAGAGAAAGGACAAGCTGTCAAACACAAAGAGAACAACAGTTGCATTTATCTACATGCCGTCGTTGTTTCTTCTTCTTCCTCCATTAAAATGCTGCACTACTGCCACCATCTGGTCTGTCAGTGATATGACAGCATTTACTTTTCATATTTACACAATCAAGACGACATTTTGAAAAGCAGTTTGCAGACGAGATAAATGCTGCTTAAGTCTGAACGGAGAGAAGAAGATGTGCTGCTGAGTGTGGACGGTCTTAATCTGTCAGTTGATTATCTTTGGATCAATTTTCAATATATTTATTTAATTTGTTTTTGCCAAAAATATTCAGCGTAATATAAAAGAAAAACTCCAGCTTATATTAATTATCATATATTAATATTTGAGAAACTTGAACACTGTAACTGGACTTTTCATTCATTTCTTTGCTAATAAAATAATTGACAGAGATTTTTTTCTATTGATTGTTTAAGTTCTGCATGAAGTTTAAAATCTGATCACAACATTATTACATCACTTTCCGTACAGTAGCATCGAGATATGACTCAAAGTATGAATGTAGAGCTGCAACAAACTATTTTTATTGCTGTCGATTATTTTCTTGATTAATTAATTAGTTTAATTTGTGAAAGTTTAGTTTAAAATGGTGAAAGTGCTAATCACTGTTTCCTAAAGCCCAAAGCAACGTCCTCAACACAAAGATATTCTGTTTACTAACCCAGAAAATATTCATATTTAATATTTAATGAAGTGGAATCAGAGAGTTTGGACTTTTTGTTTTTTAAAGACTCCAAACAATAAATGATCAAAGTATGTGTTGATTCATTTAGTAGTTAACAACTTATTGATTCATTGACTGATCGCTGCAACTCTACACACATTAATCATAAAACATAAACCGTTTTGCAGCTTTGTCCACAGTTTTAAACACTTTACATTTGTTTTACTTTCATTTTTAAAAGCATCTTACTCTGAAACTGTTATTAGTTTATAAACTATCAGACCAACTTCCTGTTTCTGCAGCCTGACAGTCAGAGATGTTACTGTGAGCTTGTTTTAATATCATGATGACTAAACCAAAGAGCCTGCAGTGAATCACACAGATAACACTTTAACAACTAAAACACAACATGCAGAGAGACTAAATAAACCTTGTACCAGACTAACATTAGCTTAGCTCTCCCTGCAGCCTTACTGTGTTTTCAGCAGTAAAATCCGCACAAACCTTCAGTTGTCAGCTTGGTTTCAGGGTTTGGGTCGGTGTCACGGTGTCGGTCCATCTCTCCTCCGCTTACTACACTGAATACTGCCGTTTATCTGCGCTTATTTCCAGCCAGGCAGCGGATTCACTGCGCTCACTGCTCCATGCTTAAAGCAGGAAAAACACCACGTTTCAAAATAAAAGCATCTCCAGCTGTTTTTAATATGCAGAAATAAAAATAAAATGCACGTTGAATGAAAACAGCTATAATCAAAAAGACTTAAAATGATGCAGAATAATGGAGGTGTGCACTAAAGTTAAACCGGAAACACTTCTTCTTCTCCTTCGTGCTTCAGCTTTTAGGTTCATACCGCCATCTAGTGGATGAGAGCGGGACTCACAACGGTTCCTTAAAATACACTGCTCCAAAAAAGTAGTACTTTTACTGTAATACTGCATACTACATCACTATAATACTGCAGTACTTTTACTGTAATACTGCATACTACATCACTATAATACTGCAGTACTTTTACTGTAATACTGCATACTACATCACTATAATACTGCAGTACTTTTACTGTAATACTGCATACTACATCACTATAATACTGCAGTACTTTTACTGTAATACTGCATACTACATCACTATAATACTGCAGTACTTTTACTGTAATACTGCATACTACATCACTCATAATACTGCAGTACTTTTACTGTAATACTGCATACTACATCACTATAATACTGCAGTACTTTTACTGTAATACTGCATACTACATCACTATAATACTGCAGTACTTTTACTGTAATACTGCATACTACATCACTATAATACTGCAGTACTTTTACTGTAATACTGCATACTACATCACTATAATACTGCAGTACTTTTACTGTAATAGGATTTTTCATGCAGGACTTTTACTTGTAATGGATTATTGTACACTGCTGTATTAATACTTTAACTGCAGTAAACAATCTGTTGTTTTATTTTAATATGTCTTCAGCTTTAATTTTGAAAAGTGCCCCGGAAGTCCATGTTAGTGTTTGTGTTGCAGTGAGAGCAGAGTTTGGTGAACACACCTTCTAATAAGAGCAGAAAAGCGTCAGTATTAGTTTAGTGTGAGCTGTGTGGAACATGTGCAGCCTTCAGAGTGTGAAGCTTTTCGTCCAGCAGCGGCTAACTGCGGCTGTGGAGGAGATATTTGGACATTTAGAGAAAACAATAACCGAGTATGAAGAGGAGATCCACCGCAGACACCGCAGGCTGCTGGACGAGCTTTTAAAAGCTGAAACTAAGCAGCGAAAAGCAGGTTTGTTGTCTTTATGTTGCTGGAAACATGTTGATGCTCTGTTCATGTGACCGGGACTCAATGCTAAGCTAATGCTAACAGATAAACCAGGGCTCTCAAATATGCGGCCCGCGGGCCGGAAGCGGCCCGCCGAGGAGTCCAATCCGGCCACTGCCCTCCCGTCCTTCCTTCCTTCCTTCTTTCCTTCCTCCCTTCCAATAACAGTATTTAATTTGTACTGCTCTTTTCATTAATGTTTAAACTCATAGTGCTTCAGTAACAGAACACAGAATTCCCCCTGCAGTGATTTATGGAGGCTCAACAGTGTGGGAGGGTGGATCAGGTGGATCAGGGTAATGTGGGACACTTGTTGCAATTCTGACTTGTTTACCATATTTATATATAATCCAATGCATTATATCAACACTTAATATCATTATGAAATCCCTGAGATGTTTCCTTGTTAAATCAGAAGACACATTTTAATATATGCCACATATATTTTATGTTCCATGTATCATGACACTAATTTTTAGGCTTAGAAATACTTAAATTTATACAAAACAACCGTAGGCTATGTGCCAAAACATTCTGAAATGTGCATATCCATATTTGGTCATTTAATTGTGTTGGTCTTCATGTTTTTTGCTTTCTGCATCAGATAGGTTAAAAAAACAAGTAGCCTGTATGTTCACATGTGTAATGTTACACGGTTGGCATATACTAGTTGACTTTAGAATAATTCAGTAGAGAAAGAGATGAATGCATTGGAGTTTAGTTATCCCACATTACTCTAATCCACCCTATTCTGTATTGGCGCCAGGTTAGTTTGTTAACATAGATGCTAGCTTTCAGAGGCTGGCGTTGGACCCCATGAGTGAGAACACAGTGAGCAAGACGATGTGCACGGTGGGCGCGATCTTCCAGAACATAAAGTGTAAAGCAAGAAGGGCCAACTCCTAATTCCATACCACCCACAGTCACCATCTTTCTCAGCTCATCTGCACCAGTAGATTATCTCCTTGATCATATTTTAAATCATACTTTCTGGATTTCTGAATACCCTGCTATACTGTGATACATTGACTATCCAAGCACAGTTTGTGATATGATCATTTCATGTCCATTGCAAGACTTTGTAGTCAAGCCAGTGCTGTAAAAATATGGTTATTAATTTTGATTGAACACAGGTTGTTATATTTACATTAATAGCTGCCCGTCTGTGTTTCAGCTTTACTTTCAGATGTGCGAAAAGTGATCATCGGCGATGAGCGTCAGGAGAGAAACTCCAGTCTGGACCAGGAGGACCCAGATCCTCCACACATTAAAGAGGAACAGGAGGAAGTCTGGACCAGTCAGGAGGGAGATCAGCTTCAAGGACTGGAGGAGGCTGATACCACAAAGAGTACTCCTGACCCTGTGAAGAGTGAAAATGATGAAGAAAAACCTCAGTCCTCACATCTTCATCAAAGACAAACCGAAAATATGGAAACAGAAGCTGATGGAGAGGACTGTGGAGGATCAGAACCAGACAGGAACTTGGTCCTTCATAGAGGTACGAGACATATCGCTGGGAAAAATGTGTTTCCTGTTTTTAGTTGCTCTGAGTGTGGTAAATCATATCACTACAGTTACCTTCTGGAGAGACACATGAGAACTCACACAGGAGAGAAACCATTTAGTTGCGTGTTATGTGGAAAAGAATTTACTCAAAAAGGACATGTGACACAACACATGGCTGTTCACTCAGCGGAGAAACGATTCAGCTGTCGTCTGTGTCACAAAAGATTCACCTGGCGTTCACAGGTCAAAAACCACAAGTGTGTTCGGAAGTATTCACGGCCTCATCAAAGCCACGCTGAAGATAACAGAGAGTCAGAGCCTCCAGCCAGCAGCTCAACTGAACAGATAAAAACAGAGGTTGATGGAGAGGACCGTGGAGGATCAGAACCAGACAGACATTTACAACCTGATACTGCTGACAAGACTCCAGACTCTTCTGATGCTGACACTGATGACAGTGATGAATGGAAGGAGACCAGTGAAGCTCAGTCAGATTCAAAGTCTCCTGTGAGTTGTAATACTAGCAAGAAATTATTTAGCTGCTCAGAGTGTGGTAAGAAGTTTAGCCATAAAGGAAACCTTGTCATACACCGGAGGATGCACACAGGGGAGAAACCCTTCAGCTGCTCAGTTTGTGGTAGAAGTTTTTCAAGCGAGGGATCTCTGAGGAGACATATGATCATTCACACAGGAGAGAAACCCTTTCGTTGCACACTTTGTGGTAAATCTTTTACTCAGTCAGGTCTGCGCTACCACCTGAGAACTCACACCAAACCCTTTAGTTGCTCAGTTTGTGATGAAAGGTTCAACCAGGAGGTGACTTTACAGCTTCACATGAGAGTCCACACAGGAGAGGAAACATTTAGCTGCTCTGAATGCGGTAAACAATTTGGCTTCAAAAGATATCTGCAGAGACATATGAGAATCCACACAGGAGAGAAACCATTTAGCTGCTCCTTTTGTTGTTTTAGATTCAACAAAAAGGCAAATTTGAAGAGACACATGAGAATCCATGCAAGAGAAACTGTTTAACTGCTCAGTTTGTTCTAAAAAGATGTATACGAAAGGCTACCTGGCTAATCACGAAGGGAAGAAACACTTATATTTCAGTGTCTGTTACCAAAGATTCAGTTGATCTACAAAGTTCAAAAGCACAGGTGTGATGATGAGTCCTCAGCAGCTCAACTGAACAGATGGAAACAGAAGTTGATGGAGAGGACTGTGGAGGATTAGAACCAGACAGACAGACAGATATTTACAACCAGATACTGATGGCAAGACTTCAGACTCTTCTGGACCTGAGAGTGAAGACTCTGGTTTCAGATTTTAGTGAACATTAAACAATGATGATGATTGGAAGGAGACCAGTTAACCTCATTCAGGTTTAGACGTTTTCTTTTCAGGTGAAACAAAAAATCATGTTCATCCAGGAGAGAAACGTTTCTGTGTTAGAGGTAGAGTCAGTCATTTTGGAGAAATATTGTTAATATTTGAATTAAACACCCAAACAAATACATCATCACCAGGCTGACTGACAGCAGACATTTACTGAACCAAAACAGTATGCATGTCGGCTCCAGGAGAAGAAATCCAATCCATTGTTTGTATTTATTGAGTATTTGCTACAGTTAATCAGTTCAAACACATATTCAGTGTACTATTTGTGTTTTAAACAGCTTCTTCTTCAGACTATGCTTCTGTTAATCCAACAGAAACAGAATGGGAGCATTAATGTATTCACCGGCATAGTTATTTGAATACCTTCGAACGGATTGCGTGACGTTTGATATTTGTTCAAACTTGATTTCTTTTACAAAAGTGACAGCCAGCGGACTCTGAGGAGATACTGCAGGATTGGATTACCTCTAATGTTTTATTGCAAAGGTTTGTCCTGGTGTTTTACTATTAATCATGCTGTGTGTTTGTGGTATTATAAGCAGCAAGTGCTCCTGGAAGTGTATAATGACTATCAATACAAATTAGTCAGCAGTAATGTTAAAGGAAACAAGCCAAGCTGACTGAGTGCTTTTGGTAACTGGGCTTGTTGGAAAAAAGTTAAGTTATTAAGGAAAGAATACAAAAGGAAGAAATGAGATGGAACTGAAAGCAGTAATAAGATGAAGCTCCATCCTGTCACTGTAGTCAAGAAGTCAAAAAGAAGTGAAATATTTGTTGAAGAAAATGAATGTTATAGAAAAATATGTGAAAGAACTTCCTCCATGTATTAAGAGTTAAAAAAATATAAAAAATCAGCATAAAGGTTTTCATGTCAGTGATAGTGATTCTTACTGTTGTGTGTAATATAGATGCTGCTTTTTTAAAGTTTGCAAACTTGTTCATGTTTTTTGTCATGAGCTATGATCTTGAAATAAAAGTGACTGAATAAAGTGAATAGTGTTGTGTTTCATTAACAGTGAGACAACTGGTTTGTATGTTAGGAAATAAGAGCCTTAATGATCTGATTAGTATGTTCCAGCTGATTATCTGTTGATCTGAGTATTATGAATGACATCACCAATCATTTTGTATAATTAGAGATATTCACTTGCATGTTAATGTATTAATTATAAATACCATCAGTTGGAATAAACAGCTTGTTACATGAAACTATGTCTGTCACAGAAAACTGGCTGATATGAAAACATTCAGTTCTTAACTACTACAACCTCTAATAGGTGTCAGTGTGTTAATGAGACTGCTGTAGTAAAACGTCTCATTTTCTTCCAGCTCTAGCGCTCCTTCGTTAAATTATAAAGCAAGTCAGAGAAAGCAGACACAGGCTGGTCTCCTACAAGTCACAACATTAATCAGACAGACACAGACCTGATCAATGCAGCAGTGGCTGAAGGACTAAACCTTTCACAGTAAGTGTGCCTTCTAGCAGCTTTTACATGTAATGTGGTTTTCTTGACAATAGATGTCAGTAAAAGGCCATACATCACAACACATGACTACAAAGCAGCAGTAGACATTTTACACCATGTAACACCCCCACTTCACACATGTATCTTATGGAACCGTCAACGTGTTGTATACCAAAATAAGATCCTGTATTTTAAGGATGAAAGGTATTGTGTTTATTTCTGAACATTTAAATTTAACAGGGGACCTCATCCCACAGACAGGATTAGATATTTTCTTGTTCTTACATTCCTTAATTCAAAGCACTGATATTCTCAGGACTGATTCCTAAACTGTGGCTTGATAAAAAGGATCTTGATAAAACATGCTTTTAATCATTCTCATATCAAAAGTGTTAAAACTTCTATTTAAAGTCAGTATCCAAACTGCTTTCATCATTGGAAAGTGATGTTTTCTCACATTAGCAGGAAGATTTTGAATTTAAGAGATTTTTTTGTCTCCAATAAAGTTAAAGAAGGACGGCTTCTTCCCTCTAGCTGTGAGACTGATAGACTCTGCATCACACTGAAATTACCCTCTGACTAACTTGAATTTGGATACAATCATTAAATTCAATCAATCAATCAATCTTTATTTGTATAGCGCCAAATCACAACAAAGTTATCTCAAGGCACTTTACACATAGAGCAGGTTCTAAACCGAACTCTTCAGGTTTTAACTTTAAAGAGACCCAACATTCCCACATGAGACACAGTGGCGAGAAAAAACTCCCTTTAACAGGAAGAAACCTCAGAACCAGACTCAGAAGTGGGCGGACATCTGCCTCGACCGGTTGGGGTAGAGAGGAGAGAAAGGAAGGATAGAGGAGAGAGGCACAATGAAAATCAACAAATTGTGCGACTCTTCTAGACTTTTGAAATCTGATGCCCTCATTCACATTTCATTGGTCCAAACTTTTATTAAAAACATGTTAAAGACTCATTCTGTTCATGTACAAGATGAAAAAATGAAAGTCAACTTCAAAAATGTCTCCAGCAGTATCTCTGATGTCAGCACAACCTGTATCTATAGCAACCATAAAACAACCTGTATCTATAGCAACCATAGAACAACCTGTATCTATAGCAACCATAGAACAACCTGTATCTATAGCAACCATAGAACAATCTAATGGTCTGTCTGTGCATTACATACCTCATACAAGTGATAAAGATTGACCTAAAAGTTAAATAGGTTCAATAGATTTAGTTTTTGAGCAGATATTACGACACAAAGTGACCTCTACCAAACGGTTGATGAGCTGACTTATGAAGGGTTGAACTGTATGTAGTCAGTAGTCAGATGGTGTAATGTCTGAATCTAACCAGCAGGTGGCGGTATGACGCTGTGAAGCTGGTTTGCGATCCGCCAATAAACACAAAGAAGAGTTAAAAACAGGAAGAGATTTTCTTAATTAAACTGATGTGTATGTTGTGTTGCTTTTCAGCAGACTCATAAAGTGACGGAGCTCACAGTGAGGTCCTGACGGAGGAAAAGTTCCTGTGATGTAAAAATGTCTAAAGTCCAAATGCTGAGAGCGTCGGTGAATCAGAGACTAACTGCGGCTGCTGAAGAGATATTTGTGCTGTTTGAAAGAACGATAGCAGAGTACGAGGAGGAACTTTCTCGATCTAAAGAGGAGAACAAGCGACAACGCAAACTACTGGACGCTGTTTTCAAGCCTCAACTTCAACTACACAGAGCAGGTTTGTTCTCTTTATATCTTATTACATCTTATTCTCACTCTGAGCTCCACAGCATGAAGCAGGGTTTGGAATTAAAGCTTCAATTTAGTCATTTTAGATTTAAACACAAGTTTAAAGCTCGTAAATAGAACCTCAACCTCAGATTTATATAATACACAGTAGATATTACAGGGTATATTATATTATATTATATATTCAGGGTTTTATTTAAGACAAAGTTGGCAGTTTGTGTACACACGTTTAAGCCTCTTTCACACATAAATCTGGTAAATAATCTTTCCAGCACTGCTATTCATGGCTGGACTGAGTCCCCTGAGCAGAAAGGGGCCCTCAATGAAGGAGGGAGAAACAATTATTGTGTATATTGAAATATGACACAGGACTTGACTCATTCTCTTGATGTTGATAATTGTGATCACTGTCAGGAACCTAGTGTGTCCAAAACAAAATATGGAGTTACAAGGTTTCCACCCATCAGCAGCGTCATCCAATCAGAATAAAATAAAAGTTGTTTTGGGGGACATGAGCTTCAGTGCCCAGGGGCCCCTAGGGGTCCGAATGCAGCATTGCCGCTATTCACACATACAGCTATATTCATGAGTATTTCACACATGCCATGGCAATGCTGGAATAGATGAGACCAGGGACAGTCCAGCAGATGGTAGGGATGCTAACCATCATAAAACTCAGTAGTTGAGGCAGAGCCGTGTGACCCATGGGGGCTCATTTATAAAAGAATAGAAAATAATGATAATTATGATATTCTGTTACTTTTTAGGAACTGGATGCTGAAGATTGCTGAAGTGTTTTTGCTTCATAAACAAGTTAAACGCCCCCACAATTAATCAATTATCTGTTGTGTGAACAATTGATTTATCATTTCAGCACTATCCACATTTAAGCCACCACTAACCAGGTACAGAGCTTACAGTCAGCAGCTGCTACCAAGAAGCTCATGAAATAATTATCCCAAAATTTAAATTATCCTGCTTGGCCTGAAAAGTTTTTTCCATAATATCTTTGTCTGTATTTCAGAGGGTCCTGCAGATGTTCAGCAGCTGTTGCAGAGTATAGAAGAGGTTTCCCCTCAGCAGCAGGAGAGGAGCTCAAGTCTGGACCAGCAGGACCCAGATCCTCCACCCATTAAAGAGGAACAGGAGGAAGTCTGGACCAGTCAGGAGGGAGAGCAGCTTCAAGGACTGGAGGAGGCTGATATCACCAAGTTTACTTTCACCCTTGTTTCTGTGATGAGTGAAGATGATGAAGAGAAACCTCAGTCCTCACATCTTCATCAAAGACTAACTGAGGAGATAAAAACAGAAGCTGATGGAGAGGACTGTGGAGGATCAGAACCAGACAGGAACTCACATCCAGATACATATTTACAACCTGTTACTGATGACAAGACTCCAGACTCTTCTGAGACTGATATCAGTGATGATGACTATAGAGAGACTAGGAAACCTCAGCCATTCTTGAACACTCTGACAAATAATGAAGACCCTTTAGGTGATGTGAGCTGTAACTCTGTTCAGAGATCATTTAGCTGCTCTGAATGTGGTCAAAGATTTGTCTGTAAGCCACATCTGAATGCAGAAATGAGAATGCACACAGGACAGAAACCATTTAGCTGCTCCTATTGTGGCAAAAGATATTCTCACAATGGAAACTCAACTATGAGAATCCACACAGGAACAAAAACAAAGGGTTCAACCAGCAATGTGGATCCAGATAGTCATTTAAAGCCAGCTCCTTATGATAAAGCTTTAGAAACTGAGACTGATTACAGTGATTGTTGGAAGGAGATCAGTGAACCTCAGGCAGATGTACATTCTCTGGAAAATGGTGATGAAAGTGATGTTCAAAGTAATACTGACAAGGAATCATTTTGCCACAAGGGTCATCTGATGAGCCACATGAGAACACACACGGGGGAGATGGTACACAGACGGAGGTTTGATGTCAAATTTAAAGAGAGAGTTTTGCTATATGCAGAGGAACATTCAGGAGAGAAAGCTGCTAAGCACTTTGACATTGACCCGAAAAGAATCAGATACTGGAAAAAACAGAAGAGTGAGCTGCTGTTAGCTGACAAGAGGAGAGCGCGGCTATGTGGAGGAGGGAGGAAGAAAGTTAGCCTGGAGCTGGAGAGGCGGCTTTCAGAGTGGATTTACTCCATGCAGGACAAACATATCAGTGTATCTAGAAAAATGATCAAAAATAAAGCGTTGGAGATCTACCCCTCAGTGAGTGACGGAGGCAAGATGTTTGTGGCTAGTAGAGGTTGGCTACAAAGGTTTCTACAGCGCCACGACCTCTCACTTCAGTGTCACGCCACCTCGCTGCCAAGTCCGACAACCCCAAACTCAAGCAGTATATCGTCTTCAAAGGGACTGTTTGTGAAGTGAAGGCAATGCAGCAGCAGATCTTCAGCACAGTGATCTTCAGCACAGTGATCACCACTTCTTTGACCAACTGGATGAATGATACTGTCACTGCAGTCTGTGATAGGAGAGTTGAGCTTCACTCTGCAGGTCCTGTGTAGGACTCCAGGACACTGCTGCCACATCAGTGCGGCCAGCAGAGCTGAACTGAAATGTGGCTACAAGCTCACAGCAGCAGTGATCCTGGGAGGCCGCCTTAAATATATCCAAGACCCCGATGTGATATGGAACCAGCCTTTCAAGCAGAGTCTGCATGATACCTACAATCAGTGGATGACTGGAGACATAGATAAAGAATACACAGCTGGAGGTACTGTAACAAAAATGCCTCCACCCAACACACCGCCTGCTTGTGGACTGCTTGTATTGATTCTAACTGACATAAAAATATAATAATAATAATTTAAACCTCAGATGTTGTAAAATAATTGGTTACTAAATTCCATATTGGCCCAAATATAAGGCAATCCTGTGTTTGGAAAAAATCTTAATTACAATTTACATCATAGTATACTAAAACATACTCACACACTCTGCTACCAGGCTCTAAATGAATATCTGATGTTGTGAACAAGTAGTCTAGTAGTCCAGATCCTGAATATGAGATGTATTTCCAGGGAAAAAACAACTTATATTTGGACCAATGAAGTAAAGTTTGGAGTAGTCTGTTGTATAAATGTCTATCTTTACGTCTTATTTCTCTAAATGTCTTAGCACTTCATTCTTTATGTCAATCCTGAGGGAATAACTCATGTCTCATCACTCAGCAGTGAAGTGGTGAACAGCTTGACTCTGCTGTGACTGTGATGTGAACGCCTTACCACAGTAATGTGGTAAAAGCAGCAGCTCTAGCTCGGTGGTTGCCACTTGGGACAGTCTGGACAAGGATACGATGAAGCCTGAGAGGTTTTGGATTATCTGTGAAAACTGACTCAAGTGAAGAGGACCTCATCCTCCTCTTCAGGGAAGGACAGTCCTGTGCTACTGGATGGGAGTCTCTCACTCAGCTCTGACAGCGAGGTCAGGACAATGAACTTGTTCTTGATGGTGATGAGAAGTCATAATGGTGAGGAAGGTGATTTCCCAGCAGGAGGATATTAACCAGCTGTAATCAAACTTTTATTTATCACAGTAAGCAGCAATGTTAATATTTAGGCGACATCCTCCTTTTTTATGTTTGGGTTTTGCTCGCAGCTTAATCTGATTATTATGAGATATGTGACTGTGCTGTAAATGAAAATGGTTGTTAATGTCTATACCTGGAGTACCTCAGATCTGTGTTGTTTAGATGTTGTGACACCTGTCCGTACTCACACTCCAGCATGTGACTGATCATTCTACATACAAATTAAATTGACTATTTATGGATTTACATGTTGCTGATAATGAATTAACTAAAGAATACTGTTTTAGAAACCCATTATTGGTACTGTTAGCCAAGTTTGATGATCTACTGTTATACACTTAATGTGAGGAGAATATAATCAATTAATGAACCTGTTTTGTTTTACAGGGTTCAAAGTGACACAATACTGCCGTTTTCAACCTTGAGTCATTGTTGTGTATGGTACAGTATGACTGCAGATGTTTCACAATAAAAGTCAGGAAATGAAGAGATTATGTCTATGGGCTGTTCATTTGAAATTGTTAGAGTTGAGTTTGTATTAACATCAAACATTTAACAAGAAGATCATGCAGGAAACCTGTTTTAGGTGAAAAGTAAGGCTGTCAGCGTTAACGCGTTAACCACGATTAGATTAATGCAATCGTTAACGTGTTAATTTTTTTTATCGCATTTTAATGTAGCAAGCCTTTTTGTCCCTTCTACTCCCCCGTAGACGGCTCCTCTAGCTGTAGCGCTATGCTTTGAAGTGGCCTCCTGCAGTAAACCTACCGCGCTGATGGAAAGTAAGAGAGCTACTGGACTTTTGAACGGCTTGTTTAACTTTAAAACACTTCCAGACGCTTCAGTTGACAAGTCAAAAGTAAAATGCAACCTGTGTCAAACGGAGTTTAACTACCACCGGAGTACGTGGAGTTTGAGTTAGCACCTCCACGCTAAACACCCAGGTGCAGCCAAGCCAGCCTCAGCTCCACCAAAGGACCATTTTGGAGTGTGGGAGTCGCAGCAGAGCCGTGATTGATTCCCAGTTAAGACACTCTGGTAAGAAATGCTTTACATTATGGGCTTAAAACTGCCTTCAAATGGAAAATAACAGGATTTTAAACATGCAATTCAAAACGCCATTAATAGTGATTAACTATGGAAATTCTGCGATTAATCTCGATTAAAAAATTAATCGTTTGACAGCCCTAGTAAAAAGTCATTCAACTAAGTAAAATGGAAGCGACAGCCTGTATGCCACCCCATGCTCAAACCGCCGCTGTACAGAGTGAGTATTCTTTTGCTTCTGCTAGTGAAGAAAGAGTAGAAACTTAGTTAATGACTGATGAGGTTTGTCTGACCCAAATTTAGCATTTATAAACATTGGAGTCAATTAACACACTGTACGTGACAATGTTTGTTTTTTATTTGCAGTTATCATAACATAGTTGTTTCATATTATTCTGACTGCACTGATGCAGAGTGTACAATTATACACACTGTCACATGTCACTGCTTGCATTAAATCAGTTCAGTTCTGAGGGGGAAACCCAGCATACACAACTGTTCATCCAACATCCATCACTCATCTAGCATCCAGCACTCATCCATCATCCATCACTCATCCAACATCCATCACTCATCCAACATCCATCACTCATCCATCATCCATCACTCATCCAACATCCAGCACTCATCCAACATCCATCACTCATTCAACATCCATCACTCATCCGACATCCAGCACTCATCCAACATCCAACACTCATCCATCATCCATCACTCATCCAACATCCATCACTCATCCGACATCCAGCACTCATCCATCACTCATCCGACATCCAGCACTCATCCATCATCCATCACTCATCCAACATCCAGCACTCACCCAACATCCATCACTCACTCAACATCCATCACTCACCCAGCACTCATCCAACATCCATCACTCATCCAGCATCCAACATCCATCACTCATCCAACATCCAACATCCATCACTCATCCGACATCCAGCACTCATCCATCATCCATCACTCATCCAACATCCAGCACTCATCCAACATCCAGCACTCATCCAACATCCATCACTCATCCAACATCCATCACTCAATCAACATCCATCACTCACTCAACATCCATCACTCATCCAACATCCATCACTCATCCAACATCCATCACTCATTCAACATCCATCACTCATCCAACATCCATCACTCATCCAACATCCATCACTCATCCAACATCCATCACTCATCCGACATCCAGCACTCATCCAACATCCAGCACTCATCCAGCACTCATCCAACATCCAGCACTCATCCAACATCCATCACTCATCCAACATCCATCCAACATCCAGCACTCATCCAACATCCAGCACTCATCCAACATCCATCCAACATCCATCACTCATCCAACATCAAGCACTCATCCAACATCCATCACTCATCCAACATCCATCACTCATCCGACATCCAGCACTCATTCAACATCACTCCTCCTTCGCCTCCTTGTTTGTAGTGTTACTACCGTCGAGGCCTGTCGAGGTCTTTGGTGGACATATTGTTGACCCCTGCTGGAAGTCCTCGTCATTTTTGTTCATTGAACATAACAGGTTCCTTTTGTTTTTTAATATATTAAGTGATGGTGTGATTGCGAGCATCTGTTTACATAGTTTAGATATTTGTTGTTGATTCAGTATTGGCCTTGGCTCACGTATTGTGGTTGCTTCTATACTTCTGTTAATGAGGCTTGTGAAATCTTGTGGTGACTTTAGACTTTGGGATGGTTGTGTTGGTGACTCAGGGATTGTCACCTGGGAACTTTCTTTTGTTACTGTGTCTGGTTCCAGTGGCTCCTCCTTGCCGGTATTCTCTATAAGGCTGATTTGCTCAGCATCCCACTCATGTTTGCCAAAGATGCCTATGCACTGGCCTGTGTTTGTCCATAAAGAGACATTGCTGTCCAATGACGCAGTAATTATCTTTTCACATCCAAAGTCGCACTTAACACTCATCACCTTCATTTCATGAGCTCTCCAGGACCCCAGCAGAGGTGGTTGATACAGTGAGACTTGCCAGTTTTTTATAACCTCAAATGGCCCTTGAGGATCTTCCTTTTTTCTAAATCCAAACGACTGAATGTCCCACAGATAAACCTTTCCAGTACTGCTCCCAGTCAGAAGTATCTTCTCTTTGGCATCAGTTGACATGGTGGTAATGACATCACCTTCACCAAGCACTGCCCTGAACTTTCCTAACAGACCACCTGTGCTAATAATAGACCAAGCACAGATGCAGTTATTTTCAGAAGTCAGCAGTGTGGCTGTGTTGGCAGTGGGCGTCCTGGTCTGCAGGCATAGAATGAAAAGACAGGTATTCAAATCATTCCTCTCCTCAGTTAGAGCTGTAGCGTCTTTATGTTCAGAATTTTTCCCAGTGACTTTCTTTTGTTTACTCTCATCAGGCACATTCCTTATATAGCCTTGAGTCTTTCTGTCTGCCATGTGTGTTCGAGGGTCGGTAGTGGTGTCAAGCCAATAGGTAACCTCAGCAGTTTCAGCATCCCAAATAACTATGTTACCATTGCTTGAGGCAGTAAACAGTCTGGCTTCATGTGCGCTCATGGAGGTAATGTCATTTAAATTGTCATGCTCCAGAATTCTGTTGTCAACTTCCTCTAAATCAAGGTCAAAAATTACCTTTGAATTCCATCCAGACACAAACACCCTGTCGTTTATGGAGACGATACCTGTCACCTCCTTTTGCACAGTCACAGGAAGAACGGAAAGCTCTGCTCCATTGCTGAAGTTCCACAGTCTCACTTTCCCATGGTCAGAAACTGTGATTAGTCTGCGCTGTGTTCCATCAAATGAAAAGGCGGTGAACCCGATGTAATGATCTGGAGTGACCTTGAACTTCACGATGTCCATTCCTGTTAGGATATCCCAAACTATCACCACACCAGACAGGCAAACAGAGATGACTTGCTTGAATATGCTGTGGTAAAGAGCACCACACAAGGGCTGGTCATGGGATGTTAACATACTTATAAAAAGATCTGTTCCTCTTCCCAGAAATGTTCCCATGTCTGTGTTAGCCAGGACTAACTCATTGTTGTAAACATTATAGCTAACAGTGGAGATTGGGGCCTGTGTCAATAATTCTACCTGGATGCTTTGCAGGCACGCCCAGCTTTCCTCACACCACAAGCGTAGATTTTTGTCCACAGATATACTGTGGAGTATTTTGTTTCTCACATTAACTGTGATACAGCTGATTGGTTTGATGTGTCCCGTAGCTATCTTTTTGCAAACAGTGTCATGGGGATACCACCCCCGCAGAGCGCCATCTGTACCACCAGTCACCAGATACTTAATTGAGGGGCAGTATTCAATGCAGGTGAAAAATCCATGTCCTTTACAGCTCTTAAATAGTTTCTTATTGATTTTGGCTTTGGGTGACTTTGGCAGGTTAACGAGTACCATCGTTGTGAATGAACTACCACAGATGGCAAAAGTATCCAGTGATTGGAAGTATTGAACTTGATGACATATTTCATCGAAGATGGGAATTTTAACACACAGAAAGTCTTCAGAAGTGTTTTTTAACAGGGATGTCACATAAACAGTTGGATACTCCCGCAGAGTGATTTTCTCAAACGCATTTTTGTAGAAGAGGCCTTTGCTCTGGATGTTGTAGCTGACAAATACAAACAAAAAGCCTTTTGTGTCACCAAAGGAAAAAATTGCTTTAGTGCCGCTGGACCAGTAGTTCATGGTATTCACTATGTTTTCCTCAAATATTAAAGAGTATTTATGTTGAAATAGGTCAGGGAATTCATTGCAGGTGAAGAAAGTCAGTTCCCTGTCATAGGTTGCGATAGCAACCTCTTTGAGTTCACGGATGTACACCATGTCATTAACATACATTTTGCTCCTGTGTGAAAAAGGAAGTTTCGTTTGTACTTTGTTTAGTCTGACTGGGCATGACTGATGAAAGCTGTCTGACCAAAAGCTGAAGAGTCCATCAGAGCTGACTGAGAGGTACTGACCTTTCTGGTAGGCCCTTATTGGTGCCACTGAAAGCTCAGAAGCACCAGTTTGTTTGCTGCTATCCTCAAATGGACGGAAAATCATTTTAACTATTGATTTATAGTGATCCACAGGAACTATGTTTATTGATTTGGGAAACGTATGTTTGCTCAAATTTATGTTTGCTGTTGCTGTATTTTTAGTCAACACAAAGTTCAGTAGTTCATCAAGGTCCACAGTTCCATCACAGTTTACGTCAATCTGCATATGAAGTGCAATGAGGTCGTCTGTATTCACAGCTCCGTAGAACTGCTGCAGTGCAACACAAAATTCATCAGTGTCCAACCCTCCACTGCCATCAGCGTCCGCCTCTCGAAACAGCTGCACAATCAGAGGAATGTCTTCACAAGTGAACATATTTTTAATATCTATAGGTTCATCTTTGGTCTCCATGGAAGTGTCTTCCGGCGGGTTTTGTGCTGGCACTGCCTGCGTTTCCATTGTTATTTTAATACAACCAACCACTTAGTTAGAGTCTTCAGCAGATAAAAATGTTCTATAAACGATCTTCCTGATATCAGACAGAATTATCACTGTGTTACACACCAACAGTCAATTTGACCTGCTGGAGCAGTCTTTATCAAGAAGCCAAAGATATGATGTCATAATGATGTCATAAGCTTAAGAAGTTCTGAAAATGCCATCACTTTATGATGTCATAACATATGAAGGCACCACAAAAGTGTCCTGTTACTGTTTCAACACTTATAACTCACTTATGTAAACAAGTATTTTTTAAAATCTATTTATTGTTATCTATTTATGTCTGATTATTTAATGATTTATTTTTTATTTTAACTGAATTTTGCTGGAATGTTAAATTGATAACATAAGGTGATGGTAACATAAGCATTAATGACTTTATTGATGATTAATAATTTACTAACGCTTTATAGATAATTTACATATTAGTAAGAACAACTTTGACATTGCTAGGTTGTGGAAAATATTCCCTGTCAAATATTTGTTTTGTCATTTTAGTTTATCAGGGAGTTTAACGGCCTATGCTCTGAAAAGGGCTGGAGCAAAATACATTCATAAACAACTTATTAACTGCAGGCTCATTAAGTGCAAAGTTGATAGATTACTATAAGAACCTTTTATTAATGGTTTATTAATATTTACAAATAGAGCTGAGTGACAAACTTTTGCTAAAGGGTATCAGAGAAAGTGAGAAGATTATTACTGTTGTCAGATTAAATTTACTCTTTGAATTTATTTTAACTAATGAAAGAGTAAAAAACAACCATAAGGCTGTTTGCTATTATATATAACTTACTTATATTATATATATAACTATACTTGTTAGAAGTGTATGTGGTGAATAAATATTGAATCAGGCTTTAATTATTATTATTATTTATGATGCACTTTAATTTTCCCTTAACCATCACACTCCAGCGTCGTGAAGCATTTCCGGTTTAACTTTAGTGCACACCTCCATTATTCTACATCATTTCAAGGCTTTATGACTGAAGCTGTTTTCATTCATGCATTTTTTGTCTGAATATTAAAAACAGCAAACGGACAGCAGGAGACGCGTTCATCGTGAAACCCGTACCCGGAAGTCTTGGTTTCCTGCTTTGAGGATGCGAGCAGTGAGCGCAGTGAATCCGCTGCCTGGCTGGAAATAAGCGCAGATAAACGGCAGTATTCAGTGTAGTAAGCGGAGGAGAGATGGACCGACACCGTGACACCGACCCAAACCCTGAAACCAAGCTGACAACTGAAGGTTTGTGCGGATTTTACTGCTGAAAACACAGTAAGGCTGCAGGGAGAGCTAAGCTAATGTTAGTCTGGTACAAGCTTTATTTAGTCTCTCTGCATGTTGAGTTTTAGTTGTTAAAGTGTTATCTGTGTGATTCACTGCAGGCTCTTTGGTTTAGTCATCATGATATTAAAACAAGCTCACAGTAACATCTCTGACTGTCAGGCTGCAGAAACAGGAAGTTGGTCTGATAGTTTATAAACTAATAACAGTTTCAGAGTAAGATGCTTTTAAAAATGAAAGTAAAACAAATGTAAAGTGTTTAAAACTGTGGACAAAGCTGCAAAACGGTTTATGATTCATTTGTGTGTCAATAAGTTGTTAACTACTAAATTAATCAACACATACTTTGATCATTTATGTATTGTTTTTCTTTAAAAAAAACAAAAAGTCCAAATTCTCCGATTCCATCTCATTAAATGTGTGTTGTGGACAAAATAAGACATTTGAAGAAGCTGAAAATCTTCACCATATTCTGACATTTTATGGATGAAATAACTATTAACTCACTTCATTAATCGCAAAATAATCAACAAATTAATTGACAGTAAATACAGTGCAGTACAAAAGGTTGCTGCTTCAACGTCCCTGAGCTCTTAAAGAAACATTTAATTATTAATAATAATTTAAAAGAAAACCTAAATGTTGATGGCAAATGAACATCTGCAAAATATATAGGCTCCTTTTCTTATAAAGTGGGACCTGAGCTGTCAGAACAATAAATAAATCATTAAAAACTCACAAAACTGTCTACATACTTCTGGCTAATGCTGACTCTCCTCTTGGATGCTGTGTTGCCTGCTGCAGAGAACAGCTGCTCAGATGGTGTTGAGGTGCCAGGGATGCATAAGTAGGACTTGGCTAGCCTGGCTGACATGGGAAATCTGTCATTGTTAGCCTTCCGCCATTGTAATGGGGTTTTTCTTCCTTGGTTCTTTTCTCCAAAGTATGTGAGGACTTTGTTCCTTACTTTGGTGTGAACATCCTCAGCTGCACTTGCTCTGTGCTTGTCTTCACCATCAGAACCAAGGAGTGAATTAAGTAGAGTGGCAGGAGGTGTCAATTCAGCAGCTGTAGTATTGGTGGAGGTGACGCTGCAACTGCCATGCTGCAGCACATCCATCTCCCTTCTCTCTCCAGGTGCCATTGTTTGCACTTAAGGTTGAACATGAAGGACTTCGTCAGGTGAAAGAAACTTCAGGGTCCTAAACCTCAGGTTGAGGGCCGAGGGTCACTGTGTTTGGTGTTGTATCTGAAAGAGCAGTCTCTTTTCCATTGATCCTGCAGCTCCTCTGTAGCAGTGAGTTGGAAAGCCTGCAGTGGGGCTGACTTGAAGGCAGCGCTCTCGGTAGACTTCACAAGTGGAGGTATTGCAGATATTGTCACATACTTCTGTCCACTCATGAACACGGTGGCACATTCAAAAAGCTTGAGGGCTGTTCAAAGCTCGTCCAGCAGGCTCCACTGGTCTGGTTTCAAATCAAGGTATCCTTTTGCCTCTCTGTGTGACAGAGCTGTCAGCCAGTGTTGCTGCTACAGACCACCTTTACTTATCATATAGAATGTACTGTTTAACCTTGTGCTTATGTCTTCACCAAGACTGTGCTCAGCTGTGGCCATTTTTTGTTATTTCTCTCTTAGCGTGCTGACTAGCTCACTTTTCTTAAAATGTTCTACCAGATATCTTGCAGCCCTGATAGATTTTTCAATGCTTGGATGCTTCAATGCAGCATTGACCATGGGCTGCACAGTAAGGACCACCCATGCTTCTCCTCCAGGATGTTTGCTGCAGCCACAACATTGGCACCATTGTCATGGACTATGGTGATGATTTTGCTAGGAGGAATTTCAAACCCGGCTACTACCTCTTCCAGCCACTCTGTGATGTTAGATGCAGTATGTCTTTCCTGCAGTGGCATGGTGGGGAGGCAGATTGACTGCATGCCTCCTTGTCGAGGTCTACACGATGTATTTTCCATCAAGAAGCCTCTCACAGTTTGTTGTTCTTCTGGAATAAGAAAGACAGTATGAGTATGTATATTAGCAGATTACATCAACTCAATACTAGAGCTGCATGATTTGGTGAAGAAGTCATATTGTGATTATTGTGGAAAATATTGAGATAACGGTTGCGATATAATAAACAAAATGGTATCATGAGTGAATCATTACCGATGATTTTGAGAATCTAACTTACCATTAGCAACGTGAAGTCCAAAACACTGGAACCAAGTCCATTGATTAAGCTCCACAGCTTTCACAATGTTCGTGCTGTTATCCGTTGTGATAACGACCATACGCTCCTCACACAGGTCCTACGAACACATTTGTAATTATGCTTTGTTTTGTTTGTTTTTATTTACAGGCTGGCCTTCATGTGTCATCTCTTTATTAGTTAGCGCTTGCGCTGCAATGCATTCATCACATTTTTCTTTGTGCTGTTTAAGGTGCTGATTGCTGTGTGACATACAGAGTTTAATTTGAGATGTTTTACAGAGTAAAGCATCTTTCTTTTTGGCCACCAGTTCAGTGTCATCCTGCTTGTTAGCATCCATTTACACCTGGTCTGTGGTCATGTGACCATGCACTACACATTCTTTACAGACTACACAGAGAGTGAAAGCAGTCTGTGAAGTATCTCCGCTCATGGTGCGTAGATGACCAAATGATTAATAATGCAGCACTACTCAATACATGCATTGTTGTTTTAGTTATTGATAACTGTTATGTAAAGGTAAGCAAGTAACCCAAAGAGCAATTACAAATCTCATATATAAATACTCATTAAAGTACAAGTACCCTAAAAATGACTTAATTACACAAATTTGAGTAGATGTAATAAATTACTTTCATCTACCTCACTCACATACAGTGTAGTGTCTTCACCCTGACCTTATTTCAGAAAATTAACACTTTATCATTAAATTATTACCATCATTGTAGTAAGTTCAAAATTAATTTATACATCACATTTAATTTAATTGAAGCTGAACAAGTACTATACAAAAAGAACATTAAACTACACATCACATACAATTGAAAGATTAGTCGGTCAATTACTGTCATTAACTAGCTAATGTTAATGTTAGTTTAATGAACTTTTCATGCTTGTCAAACTCGATAAGGAGTGAACGCTGGGACCAGACGAGCAACCTGACAGACTAATGACTTTTAAACGGAACAAACGTGGGATTTTGTAGTGACTTACCTTCTGTTGAACTCACTTCCTCCTCATTGATGAAGCATGTTTTTGTTTCAGGTGCTGTATCATCACCGTAGTGTATGTCATATCGCATTTGCAAAGCTTGCAACTAACACACTTTCTAGTTTATGTAGTGTGAAGTGATCCCACACATTTGAAGATTTCAGTCGAACCGCTTTCTCCGCCTCTGCCATGTTTTACTTGTTTCATTTCCTTTTAAACGACTGGCTCCCCTCTACCTCCGCCACGCTCTGCTCAACTCGGTCTGCATGTGAAGTCAATGTGCAAGTGACGGATTAATTGCGCAACACTGTTAATAATATATTTTATATATATCATATCTATTTTTATCAATTCGTTATTGCAGCCCTAGGCAGTAGCGCAGCATTTTAATGGAAGACGAAGAAGAAGAAGAAACTCAGCAAAAACAGTGGTGCACAGATTCATGTGAGTGTTGTTCTCTTTATTGTCTTTGACAGCTTGTTTAGAGTTAGATGCAGCTATCTTCCACCTTTCTCTGCTCAAACTGTTGTAATCTGCTGCAATAAACTAAATGTTATGAAGCCAGTGCGGAAATGGAAACAGTATACTGTTTCTTCTTTGCTGGTTTTCTGCGACTGATTTTCACATCTGTCTTGTGCACATGCCCAGTAGGAAGAGAAATACCCATTTTGGCATTTTAACATGGATGGAGGTATTTACATAACTGAGTTTAAACTCCTGCTGTGGTCATTTTTGTTCAAGTACTGTGTTTTAGAACTTAGCCAGCTTAATTTGAACAAAGTATTATTTCAATTATGCAAATGCTCATTGATCAGAGCCCTAAACTTACGATTCATTTATTTAGCTATTCTCTACATTTCCATTGTGTCCTACAGCAGTCCATCTGCTCAAAAAAGCTTAAAGCTTTGGGAATAATGAAGGAAGCAAATCTTAAATTTAGAATTTTCAGTCTGTTCTCAAGACCCAGAACTCAGTCCTTATTTAAGAGTTTATCTGAAGTTAATAGTTATGTTGAGCAGTCTGAGGTAATCAAATCAAGTGGATGTCTTCCAAAGTTATTTTGTTTTTAGCTGCAACAATTACTCAATGAATCAGTCGACAACTAATTAATAACTATTTTGTTAACTAAACAAGGTTTGTGTCCTTTCTCCTGCATTTACCGGGAGGATGGAATCCGACAATGGACAATGTTCAGGACCTCAGTTGTGGAGGTGCTGCCCAGAGCTGTGACCAGAGGGTCATCAGTGCCTATCGAGGAGACAAACTGAGAATCCACTGGTAGTTACCAGCAGTGAAGGAGGTTGTCAAGTTGAAGAAGGAGGCCTTTAGGGCCTGGCTAAAGCAGCAGACAGGTACCAGCGGGCCAATAAGGCAGCAGCTCAGGTGGTCGCTGAAGCAAATACCCAGGTGTGGGAGGAGTTCAGGAAAGCCATGGAGAAGGATTTTTCAGTCTGCCTCAAAGATATTATGGCAAACCGTCTGGATATTGTGAGGCTGTCATGGAGGTCGGGGACAGTACCCATGGACTTTCAGACTGGCAAGGTGGTCCCCATTTTTGAAAAAAGGGGGACTGTGTTTTGTGGAGTTGGAGAAGGCTTTTGACCATGTCCCTCAGGGGACCCTGTGGGAGGTGTTGTGGGAATTTGGGGTACCAGGGTCTCTGCTGCGAGTCATTGGGCCCCTATACAATCGCTGTGAGAGCTGTGTTTACATTCTTTGCAGAAAGTCAGACCTGTTCTCAGTGGGTGTTGGGCTCCATCAGGGCTGTCCCTGGTCTCTGATCCTGTTTGTGATTTTCATGGACAGAGTCTCAAGGTGCAGCCGGGGGGAGGAGAGAGTCCAGTTTGGGGACCTCAGAATCACCTCTCTGCTTTTTGGGGTTGATGTTGTTCTGTTGGACTCTACAGGTGAAGGCCTCCAACAGGCTCTTGGACAGTTTGCAACCGAGTGTGAAGCGGTCGGGATGAGAGTCAGCACCTCCAAATCTGAGGCCATGGTGCTCTGCTGGAAGCAGGTTTACTGCCCCCTCAGTGTTGGGAGGGGGGGGGGGGTGCTGCTCCAAGCAGAGGAGTTTAAGTACCTCAGAGTCTTATTCACAAGTGAGGGCAATATGGAGAGTGAGATTAACAGGCAGATTAGTGCAGCTACAGCAGTGATGAGTTACACCAGACTTTTCTGGTGAAGGAAGAGCTGAGCCTGAAGGCAAAAGTCTCAATTTACCTGTCAGTCTATGTTCCAACCCTCACCTATGGTCAACAGCTTTGGGTAGTGACCAAAAGAATGAGATCGTGATACAAGCAACCTAAATGAATTTCCTGTGGAGAATGTCTGGCCTCGGCATTAGAGATAGGGTCAGAAGTTTAGACATGCTGTGTGTCGTCTATAAGTTTCATTGCTCAGTCTAATGCCACTGCACTGCCACTGGGTCTGGATAAGCGGCACTGAATGGATGGATGGATGGATGGATGGATGGATGGATGGATGAAAGGAAGCTGGAATCAGACTTTATTTTTAATGACTCAAAACTATTCATGAATTATAAAAATAGTTGCCAATTATTTTAATAGTTGGAAACTAATTAATTAATTAACTAATCAATGGAGGTCTACACTTGCTGTTTAAAATGAATTGCCCTACCAATGTTTAAAAACTGCACAGGTTATCTTTAACATAAAATACAATTATCAAACTTGTTGATGTGTTTACATTAATAGCTGTCTGTCTGTGTTTCAGCTTTACTTTTAGATGTGCGAAAAGTGATTGTTGGCGAAGAAGAGCAGCAGGAGTGGAGCTCCAATCTGGACCAACAGGAACCAGAGCTTCCACACATTAAAGAAGAACAGGAGGAACGCTTGACCAGTCAAGAGGGAGTTCAGCTTCAAGGGCTGGAAGAAGCTGACATCAGCAAGTTCAGTCCTGTTCCTGTAAAGACTGAAGATGATGAAGAGAAACCTCAGTCCTCACACCTTCATCAAAGACTAACTGAGGAGATAAAAACAGAAGCTGATGGAGAGGACTGTGGAGGATCAGAACCAGACAGGAACTCACATCCAGATACACATTTACAACCTGATACTGATGACAAGACTTCAGACTCTTCTGAACCTGACAGTGATGACAGTGAGACAGAGACCGAAGACAGTGACGAGTGGAAGGAGACTAGTGAACCTCAGTCAGGTTGTAATAATTTGAAATCATTCAGCTGCTCTGAGTGTGGGAAAGAATTTAACCAAAAAGGACACCTAACCAAACATTGGAGAATCCACACAGAGGAGAAACCTTTCAGTTGCTCAGTTTGTGGTAAAATATTAGTATGCAAAGGATCTCTTAGGAGACATATGAGAATTCATACAGGAGAGAAACCTTTCAGTTGCTCTATTTGTGGTAAATCTTTTACGCAGTCAGGTCTGAAATACCACCTGAAAACTCACTCAGGAGAGAAACCCTTTAGTTGCTCAGTTTGTGGTAAACATTTTGTATGCAAGGGGTCTGTTAGGAGACATAAAAGAATTCACACAGGAGAAAAACCCTTTAGTTGCTCAGTTTGTCGTAAAAGATTTCTTTATAAGGGGTCTTTAAGGAAACATATGAGAATTCACACAGGAGAGAAACCCTTTAGTTGCTCAGTTTGTGGTAAATCTTTTACTCAATCAGGACTGAAATACCACCTGAAGACTCACACAGGAGAAAAACCTTTTAGTTGCTGTGTATGTGGTAAGAGATTTGTATGCAAGGGGTCGCTTAGGAGACATAAGAGAATTCACACAGGAGAAAAACCATTTAGTTGTTCAGTTTGTGCAAAAAGTTTCAACCAGAAGGTGACTTTACAGCTACATATGAGAATCCACACAGGAGAGAAGACATTTAGCTGCTCTGAATGTGGTAAACAATTTGGCTTCAAAAGATACCTACAGGGACACATGAGAATCCACACAGGAGAGAAACCATTTAGCTGCTCCTTTTGTTGTGTTAAATTTAATAAAAAGGGAAATCTGCAGAGACACATGAGAATTCATTCAAGAGAAACTGTTTAACTGCTTAGTTTGTGCTTAAAAGATGTATAAATAAAGGTGCTGTCAGGCTACCTGGCTGATCAAAAAGGGAAGAAACTGTTTCATTTCAGTGTTTGTCACCAAAGATTCAGTTGGTCTACAAAGTTCAAAAGATGCAGCAGCTCAACTGAACAGATGGAAACAGAAGCTGATGGAGAGGACTGTGGAGGATCAGAACCAGACAGGATCTCACATTCAGATAGACATTTACAACAAGACAGTGCTGACAAGGTTTCAGACTTTCTTGAACCATAAACAATGATGATTTGAAGACCAGTGAACCTTGTTCATGTTAAGACACCTCACGTTTCCTATTTAAGTCATATGGGATTTAAAACTGGCTTAAAAACAATTTTTTCGCCATCCATTTATCTATCATCCAGAATAGAAACTTTTCTCATCATCATTTCACATAAATGGAAATCTCTTCAAATGTGTTAATGCTTATGGCCTTGTGTTTTTCGAGTGTCACTATTAATAGTACAGTGTGTTTGTGGTATCAGCTGTAAATGCTCAAAAAACTGAAATAATGAACACAAATCAGTCGACAGAAATGTTACAGGAAACACCAGGAAAACTTTGTGTATTTCTGTGTACAGGAAAAAATTTGACTTAAGATTCATCCATATTTGTTGTTGTTCAGAAATGTTTAGGATGAATATTCTCATGTTAGGAGTTGATAGTGTAAGTAATGATTAAAGTTCTGTGTAATATTGATGCTGTTTTTTGACATTTGTAAACAGTTTTATATTACTGGCTAGTTTGCTGCGGTAGTCTGTGTTACCAGTGTTACACAGTGTCGGGGCATACACCAATTACTTGCCCAATGCCCATGTTTTGTTTAGTTTTTTCCAATTTTGCATATCAGCATCTACATTCATCGAATAAAGAACTCTTTTTAAAATGATCTCACCAGTGCGTCCCTACTATTGGCTTTTCTTCTATGATCATTCATGTTTTTTGGTGTGAACTATGATCTTGAAATAAAATGAACTGAATAAAGTGAATAGTATTGTGTATCATTAACAGTGAGACAAAGTGCTTTGTCTCTTAAACTTTAATGATGTGTTAGAAAATAAATTAAGCTTGAGTGAGTCTTAATGATCTGATTGTTAATGTTTTACTTGATTTTTGCAACATTAATTAGACAGACAGACTCGTCAGTGCAGCAGTGGCGACATTGTTAAACCTTCCACATGAAGTGTGCCCTCTTGTGACTTTTACATGTAATGTATTATTCTTGATAACAGATGTCAGCAAGAGGCCATAAATCACAATACATGACAACAAGCAGCAGATGCCATTTTACACGATGCAAAATGTTCCCACGTCCTATTTGTTAAGGACCAATGAAGAGTTCATTTGAGAGAGAGGATTAGACATTTGTCGCTCTCAGCATCCCAGAGTACTTAAAAGTATATCCCCTAAACTGCTGTCTCTCATTAAGCACTGTTATATGAATCTATGTCAGGGTTGACCATGACACAGAACACAAAGGTCTCAATTGATAACATTCTCTGGTTTTCTTCTTTAATATTGAACTGAATTTATTTGGTTTGTGATGGTTGTTCCAAACAACACATTTGAATATTTTCAAAACTGGTTTATGATTTTACAAATAAAATGGTCATCATTAGCCAGATTAAGACTGTGTCCACACTAACAGGCTAGATTGGTAGATGCATCTTTTTCTCTCCATTGTGTTCCTCTGTCCAGACAAAAAAATGCTTCACAATGTGAAAATGTTCTGGTTTCTTTAGTCCACTGTGACAGTAAAGTCATGAGTATCTCTGGATTGTGAAATGTCGGTTAGACAAAACAACAATCTTCAGTGCTTTGTGATATGGTGGTCAGCATTTTTCACTCTTTTCACATATTTTATAGACCAAACAACAATTTGATTAATTAGAAGAAAAAAAAGACTATCGGTCAATTAATCATGAAAATAACTGTTAGTATCCCTGCAGCTGAGCATGGAAACACCAAAAGCATACCATAAGGGCAGCAAATAAAAATCATTTAAATTATCGATTAATCTGTTGACTGTTGACAGCCCAAGGTGACATCCTCAAATGTCAAAAGCCCAAAGTCAATGTGACTTAAGAAACAAGAAAATATTCACATTTAAGAAGAAGAATCAGAGAGTTTGGGAATGTTTTTTTGAAGAATGACTAAAAACAATTATTTGATTATCAAGATAGTTGCAGAATAATATAATAGTGGGAAACTAATCGATTAATTGACTAATTTTTGCAGCTGTACTTTAGGAAAACGTCTACTTGATTTGATCTACTCCTGTTTTGTCACCCATTCATAAAAAATATTGCAGTACAGAGCTATGAGTATTTAAAATCTCCACAGAGTACCTTTATTATAAAATACAGTCATCAAAGTTGAACATTGATGTGATGTTTACATTAATAGCTGTCTATCTGTGTTTCAGCTTTACCTTTAGATGTGCAAAAAGTGATCATTGGTGAGAAGCAGGAGTGGAGCTCTAGTCTGGACCAGGATATTAAAGAGGAACAGGAGGAAGTCTGGACCAGTCAGGAGGGAGAGCAGCTTCAAGGACTGGAGGAGGTTGATATCACCAAGTTCATATTGACTCCTGTTCCTGTGAAGAGTGAAGATGATGAAGAGAAACCTCAGTCCTCACATCTTCATCAAAGACTAACTGAGGAGATAAAAACAGAAGCTGATGGAGAGGACTGTGGAGGATCAGAACCAGACAGGAACTCATATCCAGATACACATTTACTACCTGATACTGATGACAAGACTCCAGACTCTTCTAAACTTGACACTGATGGCAGTGATTTTTGGAAAGAGACAAGACAACATCCATCAGTCTCTGACAGTCATGTGAGGTGTAAGACTGACAGGAAACGATTAAACCCCTCTGAGAATGATAAAGCTTTTACAGAAAGAGAAAGTCTGAGCCAATACATGGCATTACATACAGAGATAAAGAGGGAGGACCCAGATCCTCCACACATTAAAGAGGAACAGGAAGAACTTTGGACCAGTCAGGAGGGAGTTCAGCTTCAAGGACTGGAGGAGGTTGATATCACCAAGTACACATTCACTCCTGTTCCTGTGAAGAGTGAAGATGATGAAGAGAAACCTCAGTCCTCACATCTTCATCAAAGACTAACTGAGCAGATAAAAACAGACGCTGATGGAGAGGACTGTGGGGGGTCAGAACCAGACAGGAACTCACATCCAGATACACATTTACTACCTGATACTGATGACAAGACTTCAGACTCTTCTGAACCTGACAGTGATGACAGTGAGACAGAGACCGAAGACAGTGATGAGTGGAAGGAGACTAGTGAACCTCAGTCAGGTTGTAATAAGTTGAAATCTGAGTGTGGGAAAAATGTTAGCCAAAAGGGTCACTTGAGCAAACATTGGAGAACTCACACAGAGGAGAAACCTTTCAGTTGCTCAGTTTGTGGTAAAAGATTTGTATGCAAAGGATCTCTTAGGAGACATTTAAAAGTTCATACAGGAGAGAATCCATTTAGTTGCTCAGTTTGTGGTAAAATATTAGTGTGCAAGGGGTCCCTTAAGAGACATATGAGAATTCACACAGGAGAGAACCCCTTTAGTTGCTCAATTTGTGGTAAAAGACTAGTATGCAAGGGGTCTCTTGGGAGACATATGAAAACTCACACAGGAGAGAAACCCTTTAGTTGCTCAGTTTGTGGTAAAAGATATGTATGCGAAGTGTCTCTCAAGAGACATATGAAATTTCACACAGGAGAAAAACCTTTTAGCTGCTTAGTTTGTGGAAAAAGATTTGTATGCAAGGGATCTCTTAGGAAACATATGAGAATGCACACTGGAGAGAAACCCTTTACTTGCACAGTTTGTGGTAAATCTTTTACTCAGTCAGGTCTGCGCTACCACCTGAAAACTCACACCAAACCCTTTAGTTGCTCAGTTTGTGGTAAAAGATTCAACCAGGAGGTGACTTTACAGCTTCACATGAGAATCCACACAGGACAGGAAACATTTAGCTGCTCTGAATGTGGTAAACTATTTGCTTTAAAAATATATCTTAATAAACACATGAAAATCCACACAGGAGAGAAGCCATTTAGCTGCGGTGATTGTTTTAAAAGATTTAACAAAAAGGGAAATCTGCAGAGACACATGAGAATCCATTCAAGAGATTCCATGTAGCTGTTCATTTTGTGCTTAAAAGATTCATAGAGATACAGATTCACCTGTCAGGCTACCTGGCTGGCCACAAAGGGAAGAAACTGTTTTTATTTTAGTGTTTGTTACCAAAGTGTTAAGTTGGTCCATAAAGTTCAAAAGACAAGTGTGTTGATGAGTCCTCAGCAGCTCAACTGAACAGATGCAAACAGAGATTGATGGAGAGGACTGTGGACTGTGTTGAAGGTTGACTTTCAGGATAGTGACCCTAAACGCATAAACAATACAATGTACGAGTGGCTTAGTGACAACTCTGTGAATATCCTTGAGTGGGCCAACCAGACCCTGACTTGATACTAATCGAGTGTCTCTGGAGATAAATGACCTTCCCCATCCAACCTGACAGAGCCTGGGAGGATCTGCACAGAAGAATCGCAGAAAATCCCCTAATTTGCAAAGATGTACAAAGCTTGTTGCATCCTACTCAAGAAGCCACTGACTGTAATCACTACCAAAGGGGTTTCAAATAAGTATTGAGTAAAGAGTCCGAATACGTGTGTCAATGAGATATTTCAGTTTTTACTCTTGAATAAATTTGCAAAAACAATTCTGTTTTTGGTTTCTCATTATGCGGGTACTGAATGTAAACAAAAAGGAAGGGGTCTGAAAAGTTTTCTGAATGCACTATAGATTTCACTGTCTTCCATTCAGTGATATTGGCCTTAGACAGCTGAATATAGACATCAACACTCCACACAAAATGTTGTCACAACTTCTGAACCTGATTATGTAAAACCACCATCAAATATGTCAGACAGTCAGACAGTTGCTGAAGAGTTCTGCAATATAATTGACACAACTTACCGGATAACCAGTAAAGAAATGCTTATGATTTTCTTTCTCTCATTTCGAATATACTATTTCAACACACATTTCTAACACATATCTACATATATACTGTACATCCATTGTATACGCTATAGTGAGGCTAACTTGTAGTTTTTGGTTCATGTTTATGATGGACATGTACAGACTACTAAATGAATTATTCCTAATTTGTATGTACAATATTGCTTTCATGCCCATGTTCTTCACAACATGAAACAGAAATGTTTTCTGGGACCCCATAATATAATATGTACATACATCCAGTGATGCACTTGGACACATCATCAGTGATAGTAGCTGGGGTCATTGTTTTCAGGTCTTTCAACTTCAGACTCTTCAGAATATTTATTTCTGGTTCATACAGGTATTGTCTTGTCTCCACAATAAACAACATGTTATTGTATCTGTAGCTCTGATCCAAACAGCATATCTCAAGCGTAATACAGTGAGCTACACAGGTTAATATGGAAGTTCTAACATTTAGAAAATGTAGTACCAAAGGAAAGGACTGTCTGATGATTTTTCATTTTATTTAAGTGGCTAAAATATGTTTTGTTTCTGAGCCTGTCCACAGCAGTACAGTGCTTAACTTCCATGCTGGTACTTCTGCCTGCTTCTCCAAACTGGGAGTGTGCTGACAATATGACTGCAGGTAACACACTGACTATGGATAAATACCTCATACAATCCAACTTTTAAATAAACCTTTAAACCTTCTATAGAAAGTGTGACCTCTAGTGTCTTTTATATGTAATGTGGTATTCTTTATAACAGGTGTCAGTAAGAGGCCTAACCTAACCCTAACCCTAAATCACAATATATGACAACAAAGCAGTGTATTGTGTATTTTATAAAACCATCAACATGCTGTGTACAAAAATAAGACCCTATATTTTAAGGACGAAGGTATTGTGTTTATTTCTGAACCTTTAAATGAAAGGCTACCTATGAAGAGTTCATCCAACAGAGAGGAATAAATATGTCTCGTTCTTATATCCACTAAATTTCTCAGGACTGATTCCTAAACTTGGTGGAAAAGATACATAGCCTACCATATTTCAATTTGTTGTCCAATGTTGGCCTGACTGCTTGTGTTACATATTTACATATTTATTTGTTTGTTATTTGTACTTTGTTTTTTAGTGTTTCTTGTTTTCATCCCATACATTTATTTTTAATGTGTTTCTCTTTTATGTGTCTATGATCTATATCTGGTTCATTAAAGAAAAAAACATGCTACAGTATGTAAGGCAGGACAGGAATAGAGTTTAATTACTGAGTAGAGGTCAATGACTTCAGAGAAATCAGAGGGGAGTGATAGACTGTATGTAGTCAGTAGTCAGATGGTGTAATGTCTTGAATCTAACCAGCAGGTGGCGGTATGACGCTGTGAAGCTGGTTTGCGATCCGCTAATAAACACAAAGAAGAGTTAAAAACAGGAAGAGATTTTCTTTACTGAACTGGTGTGTAGGTTGTGTTCAGAGTCCTGCTCTGTATGTCTGGATAAACCTGTCTGTGCTCTTCACAATGTTTCACCTCTGATTTATCTCCCGCTACGAGGAGACTGAAGTTAGCTTTGTGTTCAAAATGTCTAAAGTCCAAATGCTGAGAGCGTCGGTGAATCAGAGACTAACTGCGGCTGCTGAAGAGATATTTGTGCTGTTTGAAAGAACGATAGCAGAGTACGAGGAGGAACTTTCTCGATCTAAAGAGGAGAACAAGCGACAACGCAAACTACTGGACGCTGTTTTCAAGCCTCAACTTCAGATACACAACGCAGGTTTGTTCTGTTTGCATTTTATTACATCTTATCTTCAGCTACACAGAGCAGGTTTGTTCTCTTTATATCTTCTTATAACAAACAGCCCGTTTGATTGCTGTGTGGAGCCGCTGAGGCTGGACACTGGACACAGACTCAATGAGATGGAGGCCACATGTCATGGGAAGCCCTCACTAACCCTAAAATGTTTGGCTTGATGTGGTGTGGTGTCACTGATCAATAGTGGGCCAAGAGAATACCAATGAGACAAGCATTAACATTGAAAGATGTCAATATTTATTATAAAATTAGGCTACACACTTGTTAGTCAACATCAAATAATTAAAAATGATGGACGTAGTGGAGTGGAAGTATAAGTGAAATAATACAACATAATAAATGCAGGTCAGTATAACATAGACCTAAATTCTCAACAATAATTATCATCTTTTATCACAGATTCTGTAAGAAGAAAAACAAATAAGTTAAAATCTTTATAATCTGACAAGTTGCAGCAAGAACCACAAAAACAATGTGAAATACATGTGTATTCATGTATCAGAGTATGTGAAGATGGAAAGTGTGGCTCAACATACAGAACATACATTAGCTAAACTCCTGGCAGTCTTTAGGGTGAAATACCTTCACATTGCTCCCATAGAAAGTGGTGCCACAATGAGTTTTGAAGTGGGGGCACATTCAGCCTCGGATGACATAATAGTAATGATTAAACTGACGCTATGTGACCCAGTAAATTGTCACATTGGTAATAATTAATGTTATGCAACAACACTTGCACTGCACTATGTTTCAAGAATAAAAGATGTTACTTTTGCTGAAAAGAAAGTTGAAAAGGGATTATGATGAGCCCTGATAACCCAACATTGTGTAAATTGGCAGAAGATCTGGTACTTTGGAAAACATTGTGACATGATTTCAAACAATGTGATTTCAATTACTTTTGTTTTGTCACCCACTCATAAAACTATGCACTATAGCACTATGAGTGTTTTAAAACTTCCACAGGTTGCCTTCAACATAAAATATGGTTATCAAACTTGATTGAACAAAGGTTGATGTGTTTACATTAATAGCTGTCTGTCTGTGTTTCATATTTACCTTTTTAGATGTGCAAGAAGTGATCATTGGTGAAGAAGATAAGCAGGAGACACTCTTCAACGTGAACCAAGACCCAGATCCTCCACACATTAAAGAGGAACAGGAGGAAGTCTGCACCAGTCAGGAGGGAGAGCAGCTTCAAGGACTGGAGGAGGTTGATATCACCAAGTTCACATTCACTCCTGTTCCTGTAAAGAGTGAAGACGATGAAGAGGAACCTCAGTCCTCACATCTTCATCAAAGACTAACTGAGGAGATAAAAACAGAAGCTGATGGAGAGGACTGTGGAGGATCAGAACCAGACAGGAACTCACATCCAGATACACATTTACAATCTGATACTGATGACAAGACTTCAGACTCTGTAAAGACTGAGACTTCAGACCATGATGAATGGAATGAGACCAGTGAACCTGTAGTAGTGAACTGTGAGCAGAGTTGTAATGAGGTGGAACCATTCAGCTGCTCTGAGTGTGGTAAGAGATTTAGCCAAAAGGGACACCTGATCATCCACCGCAAAATTCACATAGAGGAAAAACCTTTCAATTGCTCAGTTTGTGGTAAAGGATTAGTAAGCAAGGGGTCTCTTACAAGACATGTGCGAATTCACACAGGAGAAAAACCCTTTAGTTGCTCAATTTGTGGTAAAAGATTTGTATTCAACGAGTCTCTTAGGAAACACATTAGAATGCACACAGGAGAGAAACCCTTTACTTGCACACTTTGTGGTAAATCTTTTACTCAGTCAGGTCTGCGCTACCACCTGAAAGTTCATACAAGAGAAAAACAATTTAGTTGCTCAGTTTGTGGTAAAAGATTCAACCGGGAGATGACCTTGCAGCTTCACATGAGAACCCACAAAGGAGAGGAAACATTTAGCTGCTCTGAATGTGGTAAACTATTTGCTTTAAAAATATATCTTAATAAACACATGAAAATCCACACAGGAGAGAAGCCATTTAGCTGCCCTGACTGTTTTAAAAGATTTAACAAGAAGGGAAATCTGCAGAGACACATGAGAATCCATTCCAGAGATTCCATGTAGCTGTTCATTTAGTGCTTAAAAGATGTGATACATCTGTCAGCTGACTGTTCACAAAGGGAAGAAACAATGTTGTTTCATCAGCAGTTCAACTGAACAGATGGAAACAGAAGCTGATGGAGAGGACTGTGGAGGATCAGAACCAACCAGGAACTCACATCCAGATACACATTTACAACCTGATACTGATGACAATGTTTCAGACTTTCCTGAACCTTAAACAGTCATGATGATTGAAAGGGGAGAAGAGTGAACGTCGATGTTTAGTCACAATACGTTTTCCTTTTGAAGTGTTTGGGTTGTAATACTGGCTTAAAAACTTGTTTTTTTTGTTTGCTTTTTCCCCCTCATGCATTAATGAACTCATCCAGGACAGAAACTTTTCATTTGCTCATGTTCATTGTACTTTATAGCAGAGTTGCCTTATGCCAATGTGATATTTCAATTTTGCTTTTAAATAAATTTGCAATATGGAAAACTGAGTTTGAGATTTTATCATCTTCCATTCAGGCCTCAGACAGCTGAGGCTTGTTGCACTGAATATAGACAACAATGCTTGACACACATTGTTTTCACAACTCTGTGTTTGAGGGAAAATCTTAAGAGCCAGTGCAAAGTTTGATTTTGTGGATATATAAGCTGGGTATTATTATATTAATTACAGATATCATGTGCTTATTCCATTTATTGTAGCACAACTGCACTATTTTTCTCTACCAACACATCACATTCCTCAGGTTAAAGTGCAGAATATTAATGCTACAGCTTTATGGATGACCATGATGGTCAAAGTTAACAATTATATTTATCTTTATGAAGAAAAAAATACCTAATACAAGAAAAGTAATACATGCAGAATTGTTTTTAGATTAAGAAATGTGCAGAAGAAGCTGATAAAACCCACAAGAGCTCGTTGAGTGGCCCTCCTATAGTGAGATATACAACATAAAAACTTTACAGTGAAGAAATAGACACACAAAAACATACAAAACTAAGTGTAACAAGTGTAACAAGAAAGGTGACAAATTACCGATGCATGGAATATGATAGTGATCCAGAAAGAATGAAACCTTCCACAGTAAGTGTGCTTTTTAGTGACTTTTACATGTAATGTGGTATTCTTGACAGTAGGTGTCACTAAGAGGCCATAAATCACAATATATGACAACAAGCAGCAGTGTATCATGTATATTATGGAACCATCAACATGTTGTATACACAAATACCATACTATATTTTAAAGACAAAGGTATTTTGTTAATTTCTGAACCTTTAAATGAAATGAGGGACCTCGTACATATGAAGACTTCATCCCACAAAGAGGATTAGATATTTCTTGTTCTCATCATATCCACTAAATTTCTGTCTCTCATCAAAGCACCTTTATTATATGAACATTTCTCAGGACTAATTCCTAAACTGTGGCTTGATGGAAAGGATCTTGAGGAATGTTCATTAAATACTACTCATATCAGAAGTGTTCTTAGTCAGTATCCAAACTTCTTTCTCAGCTGGAAAATAATGTTTCATCACATTAGCAGGAATGTTTGGACTTAATTTAACAGATTTATTTTGTGCCTTATAAACTTAAAGAAAACAATATTCAAATTTTACACAAATACTATCTCTGCAATTAATTAATTAACAATTTTAGATTAGGTGTTTCTTCTTTATGTTCCTTCTGCAAAAAAGGAGGTTGAGTTCTTTTCTCACTTATTTTATGTCTGTGTTCAATCAAGTAACTTATGGATTCAAATTCCCTCATCAATGTGGAGGACTTATTAGGTTTTGGTCACTATTACAGAAAGTCTGGACTTATTTTTGAACTTACGGTCTTACATCAGTGTAGTTGATAACTTGATTAGACTGCTGTTTCTTTTGGGCAAATATTATTTACACAAAGCCAGATTTCTTCAGTTTCTTCCAAACAAAAACCTCCTTTATGTTAAAGTTCAGACATTCAGTGATTGTGTCTGTAGACTCTCTGCATCTGTGTGGGAAACACTTCCAGATGATTTTAACTGGTTTGCAAAATGGATTATTCACTTTGTTTTAGTTATATTCATTTATTCATATAGTTATGTTTCTCTTTTAACTGTATTATGTATAATTTTTCATTGTTTTCTGCAAGTCTTTTGTGACTATTTTTCTTTTCTTTTCCCCAATACTTCCGTTATTATTGTCCATTAAATCAGTGTCAGTGTTGTAATATTCTAGAACATGCTATTGTAAATATAATACAGACTTATGGCAGGGGTGTCAAACTTATTTTGGTTAAGGGCCGCATACAGCCATATTTCATCTTATGTGGACTGGATCATTAAAATCCACTGCATAATAACCTATAAATAATATGTAATATATACAATATATATTATGACTTCTCTATTATAAAACATCTATTCACAAAACAGCTGAACAGGCCTTAAGATGCCTTAAGAAAGATTAAATAAGTCGTCCCAAATGTGTAAAAGACTTTTGTAGACAGGTCTTGAAACCTGAAGAGTTCGGTTTAGAACCTGCTCTATGTGTAAAGTGCCTTGAGATAACTTTGTTGTGATTTGGCGCTATACAAATAAAGATTGATTGATTCAATTTTTCTGGTCTGACTGTCCACCATTGTCTGCCTCAGTATCAATCAATCAATCAATCCATACAGTTTAATTACCGAGTAGAGGTCAATGACTTCAGGGAAATCAGAAGGGAGCGATAGACTTTATTTAGTCAGTAGTAGTCAGATAGTGTAATGTCCCAATTTAGCCAGCAGGTGGCGGTATAACGCTGAGATTTTCTTTATTAAATCGGTGTGGAGGTTGTGTTCAGAGTTCTGCTCTGTTTATTGTTCAGTGTGAATGAAGCTGTGCTCTTCACAATTGGCGCTTTTCCACTCTACAGTTCTAGCACTACTCGACTCGTTTTTTTTGCGTTTCCAGCAGTGATAGTACTTTGTAGCTGCTACTTTTTAGTATCTGCTCTGCTGAGGCTCCAAGCGAGCCGAGCAGATACTGAATGTGACGCCAACAGAATGCGGCCACTGATTGGTCAGAGAGTCACTGAGTCATGAGCCGTCCCACACCCGGCATTTTTAAATACCAACAACAGCGTTTCAGTCATTCGGTAATTTTCTTGCTTTGTGTGAGACAGAAAGCCAGATACAGCAGCAAGTACACCATCGCCTCCATTGTTTCTGTCGCGTATAAAACAAAGTCAAGGCAGTTTCGCGGAGCCGTGCTTTGACCACCCTCCTCACGTTGAGGAGGAACTAATGGAAAAGGTCGTTCCTGATACCAAACCGAGTTGAGTCGAGCCAAGTAGAGCTAGGACCCGCTACAAGGAGACTGAAGTTAGCTTTGTGTTCAAAATGTCTAAAGTCCGAATGCTGAGAGCGTCGGTGAATCAGAGACTAACTGCGGCTGCTGAAGAGATATTTGTGCTGTTTGAAAGAACGATAGCAGAGTACGAGGAGGAACTTTCTCGATCTAAAGAGGAGAACAAGCGACAACGCAAACTACTGGACGCTGTTTTCAAGCCTCAACTTCAGATACACAGAGCAGGTTTGTTCTCTTTATATCTTTATAACAAACAGCCCGTTTGGTTCCTGTGTGGAGCCGCTGGACACAAAGACTCAACCCGTCGTGTAATGGAGGACACGTGTGATAGGAAACCCTCACTAAGCCTAAAATGGAGGCATGGACAGCAGCTCGGTGTGTTTTGGGCCCTCAGCTCATTTTACAGGAGCCACTGATCAATAGAGGACTAATGAGATATGCAGGAGTATTGTAAGATATCAAAATATATTTTAAAAGTTCATACGTTAATATTTAAGAATCAATCATTTAAAGGTGTGGAAAAATATTTAAAGTGATACAACATAAAAAAAAAATACAGACCTCAAAGCAGGAGGTAAAACTCATGTTCATTCAAGGGCCACATACAAAACAATATGATCTGATGATGTGGCCCTCATTAAAAAGATGGAAGGGAGAGAAGAGAAGTGAAGAAGCTGGTCACAACTGTTGTAAGATGGCTGGAACATAAATAATACTGTCATATTAACTGATAAAAAACTCAATAATAACAAACTTGATGAGCCATAAAATCACTTCAAGTTATTATCAGTCACTAACATGCAAACCAAAGATAGCTGCAGTTTGAAAGCACTAATGTTAACATTTCTAACAGTTGGTGAATGCATTGATAGCACATGACTGTAAATGGAAAGAAAGAGAGAGGAACATTCCCTGGCAGTCTAAGCCTATAGCAGCATAAACTAGGAGCTGGTCCAAGGCAAGCCTGGCCGGCCCTACCTATAAGCTTTATCAAAACAGAAAGTGTTAAGTCTACTCTTAAATGTAGAGATGGTGTCTGCCCCCCCGGACCAAATCTGGGAGATGGTTCCACAAGAGCCTGATAACTGAAGGCTCTGCCTTCCCGTCTACTTTTAGATGTTTGCATATATAACTTTTAAATGTGTGAAAAAATTATCTGAATCTCATCTGTCCATATTTACCTTTTCAGATGTGCAAGAAGTGATTATTGGCGATGAAGATAACCAGGAGACAAACTCCAATGTGAACCAGGACCGAGATCCTCCACACATTAAAGAGGAAGAGGAGGAAGTCTGCACCAGTCAGGAGGGAGAGCAGCTTCAAGGACTGGAGGAGGCTGATATCACTACATTCGCATTCACTCCTGTTCCTGTGAAGGGCAAAGATGATGAAGAGAAACCTGAGAAGATGAAAACAGAAGCTGATGGAGAGGACTGTGGAGGATCAGAACCAGACCGGAACTCACATCCAGATACACATTTACAACCTGATACTGATGACAAGACTTCAGACTCTTTAAAGACTGAGACTGAAGACCATGATGAAAGGAAGGAGACCAGTGAACCTGTTGTAGTGAGCTGTGAGCAGAGTTGTAATGAGGTGGAATCATTCAGCTGCTCTGAGTGTGGTAAGACATTTAGCCAAAAAGGACACCTGCTCATCCACCAGAGAATTCACACAGAAGAAAAACCTTTCGGTTGCTCAATTTGTGGTAAAATATTAAAGCGGGGGTCTATTAAGAGACATATGATGATTCACACAGGAGAGAAACCCTTTAGTTGCTCAGTTTGTGGTAAAGGACTTGTACGCGAAGTGTCTCTCAGGAGACATATGAAATTTCACACAGGAGAAAAACCTTTTACTTGTATAGCTTGTGGTAAAACATTTGTATGCAAGAAGTCTCTTAAGAGACATAAGCTAACTCACAAAGGAGAGAAACCCTTTACTTGCACAATCTGTGGTAAATCGTATACTGAGTCAGGTCTGCGCTCCCACATGAAAATTCATGCAAGAGAAAAAGAATGTAGTTGCTCAGTTTGTGGTGAAAAGTTCAATCAGGAGGTGACTTTACAGCTACACATGAGAACCCACACAGGAGAGGAAACATTTAGCTGCTCTGTATGTGATAAACTATTTGATTCTAAAAGACGCCTGCAGAGGCACATGAGCATCCACTGAGAAGAGAAACCTTTTAGCTGCTCCTTTTGTAATTTACATTACAACCAAAAGTCAAATCTGCGCAGACACATGAGAATCCATTCAAAGGAAACCAGTTAACTGCTCATTTTGTGCTAAAAAGGTTTGTGATCTGGTTGTTCACAAATGGAAGAAACTATTTTGTTTTAGTGTTTGTTACCAAAGATTCAGTTGGTCTACAAAGTTCAAAAAGCACAGGTGTGTTGATGAGTCCTCAGCAGCTCAACTGAACAGATGGAAACATAAGCTGATGGAGAGGACTGTGGAGGATCAGAACCAGTGAACTGCAGTCAGGTTTAGACGCCATACTTTCCCTTTTAAGTGATATGGGATGTAATACTGTTTTATAATCATGTGTTGCCCTCCTCCAAACAGTTTCCAAGGACAAATTCTCAGATGGTTCTCTGTAACAAACCATTTGGAGCATCAGATTAAATGATCCAGGAAATGTTTCAGTTGCTTGTGTTCATTTCACACAAGTTGAAATCTCTTCAAATGCATTAATGTTGATGAAAAAAAAAGTGTCCTTGTGGTGGTGTTTTTGTTTTAATAGAGAGAGGTTCACTAATAGTACTGTGTATAGTGTTATCAGCAGTGCCCAACCAAATTTAAATACTGAAATGAGCCAGACTGATTGCTTTTGGTAACTGGGCCATTAAAATGTAATTATTAAGGAAAGACTAATTACATATGAGAAACCAGGAGAAATGAGATTCAACAGCAGTAATAAGACAGCAGAGCTCAAGAATGTGAAAATGTGTTCAATTTGTCCACAAATGTAAGCTGGAGTTAAATATATACTACAAAGACTTTTCTCCAAAAATATTCAGCATAAAGGTTCCCATGTAAGAAGTTGATGGTGACAGTGATGATTACACTTGTGTTCAATGTAAATGCTTTTTTTTTACATGTTGATTGTAAACTAATGTTTTATATTGTTGCCTTTTCTTCTATAATCTTTCATGTTTTTTGTTATGGGCTGAGATCTTGAAATAAAATGACCTGAATAAAGTGAACAGTATTGCATGTCATTAACATTGAGTCAAGGGGCTTTGTGAAAACTTGTATGATACAGTAGATTAGGACTAGATAACACCCATTAATTATGTCATGTTGCTGTATATCATGTGTAGACCACCATGTAAATTAGTCACATAAGGCTGACCTGCTGTTGTCAGTAGGTGGCACTGTGACTGCAGATAAAGACATGTAGATGTGTTCAGCCTGGACTCTTATAAAGAGAGAAATGTGGGGTCAATTTGACAATGTTCTGCAGATTCAGAATTCATGTTGTAGGTAAAATGGACCAGCACGTCATGCCGAGGGCGTTCCATGAAAACTCAAAAGCTTCACAATTTAGCAAAGCAAAGGTCTTCAAATGTAAAAAAAAAAAAAAAAAATCCAACCTTTCTGTTAGACTTAGGGTTTGGCTCCAAGAGGCTATTTCAAAGCCTGCAGATGTTACATCTGTCTAACATGACATATATAGGTGGGGGTTTTGACTTAAAACATTTCTACGGGTGCACTCAACCTTCTCTGCCACACACAGAAGTTATGCCATTTCTGATACATGTGCAAACAGTTTTGAAAAACTATATCACTTCAAAAATGCTTAAAGTCATTAGGGGGCGCTATAGAGCCAATATGCCACACCAAAAAACATTTGCAATATCAAATCAATATACTTACTAACTAAAACCTCTTCATTTTGCGCTCAGAGTGCACTAGAATGATGCATTTGACTTCAAAATGTACAAAATGTTCATCCAGAAGAGAATGCCCCCAGGCCTCCCTAGAGGGTCGGACTGAGGTACCACCACCACAGTCTCTCAAAATTCTGGTGGGTAACACTTAACCACTGGATTTGTAATATCAAATTAGATGTGTGTTGTTCTATTTGTGTGATATAGGATTCTTGAAAATGTACTTTTATTTCATTGGCAATATTTTATAAATCATTATAATTAAAACAACTGTCTGCATATATGATATCTGTATGAAAGAGTAGTTTTGGACAGGTCATTTTGGATGCACTCACATTTTTCATTGGTCTGCTGTGCTTCATAATACAGGACGAGCAGGACTGAGGAACACTGCATTATATTCTCCCATAGAGCTAAAATACAGTTAAATTATGGTATCTGGTGAAAAACAAAAAAGTCCTGGATCTAAAATGAGCTCAGAACACAGGAATGTATGAAAGAGTCATTTATAACTACATTATAATGTAGTCATAATGGGTTTCAATGGGGACATTTTTGTCCCTAAGGATCCCAGAGTGACAATGTAGTGTCTACAGTGTATTATAGACCTATTATAAGTGATTGATTAAAACAAAGAAAATATATGAAAAAGAATGTCATTGGAGAATGTGATGCCATTATATGAACACAGCCCAAATAATCAAAAAAATAAAAAATGAAAAGCAATAAATGTCCTTAGTGAGGCACAAAGATGTTCATTTAGAAAACTGTTCTTAGACAGACTGAAAGATTGTGGACCTGTCCTTGGAAGTTCTTCTCTAAACATGTAATAAAACATATTAAAGGATTCTGCTTGAATAAAGAATGTGTCTGATATGGTTTTGCCACAAAAATGTATTACCACTATAAAATACTTATTTCTACTAAAAATCCCTTAATCTAAATATGCAAACATATTTCATTTTGTTTCTGTTTCCTGTTGGACAGCAGATGTCTCCTCCTTCACTGGAAAGTCTCAGTGTTTTTAATTACTGAGTAGAGGTCAATGACTTCAGAGAAATCAGAAGGGAGTGATAGACTGTATGTAGTCAGTAGTCAGATGGTGTAATGTCTAGAATCTAACCAGCAGGTGGCGGTATGACGCTGTGAAGCTGGTTTGTGATCCACTAATAAACACAAAGAAGAGTTAAAAACAGGAAGAGATTTCCTTTACTGAACTGGTGTGTAGGTTGTGTTCAGAGTCCTGCTCTGTATGTCTGGATAAACCTGTCTGTGCTCTTCACAATGTTTCACCTCTGATTTATCTCCCGCTACGAGGAGACTGAAGTTAGCTTTGTGTTCAAAATGTCTAAAGTCCAAATGCTGAGAGCGTCGGTGAATCAGAGACTAACTGCGGCTGCTGAAGAGATATTTGTGCTGTTTGAAAGAACGATAGCAGAGTACGAGGAGGAACTTTCTCGATCTAAAGAGGAGAACAAGCGACAACGCAAACTACTGGACGCTGTTTTCAAGCCTCAACTTCAACTACACAGAGCAGGTTTGTTCTCTTTATATCTTTATAACAAACAGACTCAACCCGTCGTGTAATGGAGGACACGTGTGATAGGAAACCCTCACTAAGCCTAAAATGGAGGCATGGACAGCAGCTCGATGTGTTTTGGGCCCTCAGCTCATTTTACAGCAGCCACTGATCAATAGAGGACTAATGAGATATGCAGGAGTATTGTAAGATATCAAAATGTATTTTAAAAGTGCATACTTCAATATTTAAGAATCAATCATTTAAAAAGGTGTGGAAAAATATTTAAAGTGATACAACATAAAAAATGCAATTTAGTATAACACAGACCTCAAAGTAGGAGGTTAAACTCAAGGGCCACATACAAACAATATGATCTGATGAGGGCCACATCATTAAAAAGAAGGGAGGAAGGAATAGAAGACAGGAAGGAAAGATGGAAGGAAGGAAGGGAAGATGGATGGAAGGAAGGAAAGTGGGTTCTGGCCTTAAACTCTCAACAATAATCATTTGTTTTGCTGCTTTTATCCGAATCTGTAAGAATAAAACATTTGAGAATCTGTGAGGAGTTACAGTACGAACCAACCACGGCTGCATTTAGAAGTCAAATCATTAGCCTCATAAATGAAAGTGGATCAGTCACTTTGAGCTTCGATTGTTCCTTCTTCCTTCAGTTTGGCTTTCAGTGGTTATATTTACTCCAGAGATTTGTGCTTTGTCTGTAGAGACCCGACTCTCCAACCTGCACAGAGTAGACTCACTGATCACTGGTGGATTCATCATTTATTAATAACAAAATGTATTGTACTAAAAACTACTCAACCAGTGAAAAATGAACCAGCATGCACTCACAACTTAAACACTTCTATCAGACTATTCAGGTGAACAGTTAAATTTCACCAACCGTCAAGCATGGCACCAGGCTGGTCACCACTGTGGCTGGAACATAAATAATACTGTCATATTAACTGATAAAAACTCAATAATAACAAACTTGATGAGCCATAAAATCACTTCAAGTTATTATCAGTCACTAACATGCAAACCAAAGATAGCTGCAGTTTGAAAGCACTAATGTTAACATTTCTAACAGTATATGTATAGTAATAATTTAACTTGTTCAATAGCTTAAATTAGTGAGAAACTATTTGCTTTATTTGAGACAAAATGGTTAAATGATATTTTATTGAAGCCCAAATTATGAACATATATCCAAACTAAGCACAATTATGGTACTTTTCCACTACACAGTTCCAGCTCGCCTCGTCTCAGGTTTTTTTGCGTTTCCACTAGGGATAGTACCTGGTACCTGGTACTTTTTTAGTATCTGCTCTGCTGAGGTTTCAAGCGAGCCGAGCCGATACTAAATGTGACAACAACAGAATTCCGGCCACTGATTGGTCAGAAGAGTCACGAGCCGTCCCACACAAGAGTCAAAGCCGGCATTTTTAAATACCAACAACAGTGTTACAGCCATACGGCTCAATTTTGTTGCTTTGTGTGTGACAGAAAGACACATACAGCAGCAAGTACACCATCGCCTCCATGTCCTCCATTGTTTGTGTTTGTGTCACGTATAAAACGAAGTCACGGCAGTTTCGTTGATCCGTTGACGACCCCGCCCACGTTGAGTAGGTACTTCTTTGTAATGGAAAAGGTCGTTCCTGGAACCGAGCAGAGTCGAGTCGTGCTGGAACTGTGTTGTGGAAAAGCGCCATTATGGCCCTGAACCTGATGTTAAAGCAAACAGTGGCTCAGCTGAGAACAGGAATCCTTCCCTTGAAACTTGAAGTCGGTAGATTTAAAAACATTCTTGAAGATGAAAGGTTATGTGAACTCAATGAAGTTGAAAATGAATCACATTTTCTTTTATGTTTTGGTGCTCTGATGATGACAATGATGAATGGACTGGCTGTTTAACTCTAATGTCTTTAAGTTGGCTAAATATGTATCTGAAGTGTGGAAAAAATGTCAGGACGATCTATATGTTTAATTGCTCTAATGCTCTAATGTTATCTGGTTCTCATTTATTATTTCTTCCTTTCTTCTTTTGTTTTGGTGTCTTGTAAGCCCATTTGAGCACTTTTGGTGCATGACATGTTAATAAATTCAAATCAAATCAATCTAACACTACTAAGACTCAGAGTTTTGGGCCGTACTGCACATTATACAAAATAAATATGTCTGCCACATATTCACTTGTGTAATATAAATAATGGAATCTAGTATATACACATATACATCACCTTATATGAGAGACTTCAAATATTTTGTTGCCTTATCAATTTATCAATCAGTCTCTATTTATATAGCGCCTAATCACAACACAAGCCAGCTAAAGGCCCTTTACACATAGAGCAGGTCTAAACTGAACTATTTCATTTACTTTAAGGAAACCCAACATTATCACATGAGCAGCACTTGGTGAGAGCAGCAAGGAAAAACTCCCCTTTAACAGGAAGAAACCTGAGGCAGAAACAGGCTCTAAGTGGGAGAACATCTGCCTCGACTGGTTGGGGTTTAGAGGGAGAGGAGAGAGAGGCACAGTGACAAACAATCGATCAACATTGAAAATGATAGGAGTGTTGACAGCAGTCAGGAGCTCTGAACGAAGGTTCTAATGTCAATGTTCCCAGATTACCTGTGAGATGAGAGAGCACAGAGAACTCCAAGGAAGAAATTTAAGTTGGTGAATGCATTGATAGCACATGACTGTAAATAGAAAGAAAGAGAGAGGAGCATTCCCTGGCAGTCTAAGCCTATAGCAGCATAAACTAGGAGCTGGTCCAACGTAAGCCTGGCCGGCCCTAACTATAAGCTTTATCAAAACAGAAAGTGTTAAGTCTACTCTTAAATGTAGAGAGGGTGTCTGCCCCCCCGAACCGAATCTGGGAGATGGTTCCACAAGAGCCTGATAACTGAAGGCTCTGCCTTCCTGTCTACTTTTAGATGTTTGCATATATAACTTTTAAATGTGTGAAAAAAATATCTGAATCTCATCTGTCCATATTTACCTTTTCAGATGTACAAGAAGTGATTACTGGAGACGAAGATAACCAGGAGACAAACTCCAATGTGAACCAGGACCGAGATCCTCCACACATTAAAGAGGAAGAGGAGGAAGTCTGCACCAGTCAGGAGGGAGAGCAGTTTCAAGGACTGGAGGAGGCTGATATCACTACATTCACATTCACTCCTGTTCCTGTGAAGAGTGAAGATGATGAAGAGAAACCTCAGTCCTCACATCTTCAAAGACTAACTGATCAGATGGAAACAGAAGCTGATGGAGAGGACTGTGGAGGATCAGAACCAGACCGGAACCCACATCCAGATACACATTTACAATCTGATACTGATGACAAGACTTCAGACTCTTTAAAGACTGAGACTGAAGACCATGATGAAAGGAAGGAGACCAGTGAACCTGTTGTAGTGAGCTGTGAGCAGAGTTGTAATGAGGTGGAATCATTCAGCTGCTCTGAGTGTGGTAAGACATTTAGCCAAAAGGGACATCTGCTCATCCACCGCAAAATTCACATAGAGGAAAAACCTTTCAGTTGCTCTGTTTGTGGTAAAATATTAGTGTGCAAGGGGTCTCTTAAGAGACATATGAGAATTCACACAGGAGAGAACCCCTTTAGTTGCTCAATTTGTGGTAAAAGACTAGTATGCAAGGGGTCTCTTGGGAGACATATGAAAACTCACACAGGAGAGAAACCCTTTAGTTGCTCAGTTTGTTTTAAAAGACTTGTATGCGAAGTGTCTCTCAGGAGACATATGAAATTTCACACAGGAGAAAAACCTTTTAATTGTATAATTTGTGGTAAAAGATTTGTATGCAAGGAGTCTCTTAGGAGACATAAGATAACTCACACAGGAGAGAAACCCTTTACTTGCACAGTTTGTGGTAAATCTTTTACTCAGTCAGGTCTGCGCTACCACCTGAAAACTCACACAAGAGAAAAACTATTCAGTTGTTCAATTTGTGGTAAAAGATTCAACCAGGAGGTGACTTTACAGCTACACATGAGAACCCACACAGGCGAGGAAACATTTAGCTGCTCTGAATGTGGTAAACTATTTGCTTTGAAAAGATATCTGCAGAGACACATGAGAATCCACACAGGAGAGAAACCATTTAGCTGCTCCTTTTGTTGTTTTAGATTCAACAAAAAGGCAAATCTGCACAGACACATGAGAATCCATTCAAGAGAAACCACTTAACTGCTCATTTTGTGCCAAAAAGGTGTATACAGGAGGTACATCTGTCAGCTGACTGTTCACAAAGGGAAGAAACTGTTAAGTTTCATCAGCAGCTCAACTGAACAGATGGAAACAGAAGCTGATGGAGAGGACTGTGGAGGATCAGAACCAGTGAACTGCAGTCAGGTTTAGACGCTCTTCAAAGAGATTTCTCTTCAAAGAGATTTCTCTTTGAAGAGAAATCTCTTCAAATGCATTCATGTTGATGAAAAAAAGTGTCCTTGTGGTGGTGTTTTTGTTTTAATAGACAGAGGTTCACTAATAGTACTGTGTATAGTGTTATCAGCAGTGCCCAACCAAATTTAAATACTGAAATGAGCCAGACTGATTGCTTTTGGTAACTGGGCCATTAAAATGTAATTATTAAGGAAAGACTAATTACATATGAGAAACCAGGAGAAATGAGATTCAACAGCAGTAATAAGACAGCAGAGCTCAAGAATGTGAAAATGTGTTCAATTTATCCACAAATGTAAGCTGGAGTTAAATATATACTACAAAGACTTTTCTCCAAAAATATTCAGCATAAAGGTTCCCATGTAATAAGTTGATGGTGACAGTGATGATTACACTTGTGTTCAATGTAAATGCTTTTTTAAAATGTTGATTGTAAACTAATGTTTTATATTGTTGCCTTTTCTTCTATAATCTTTCATGTTTTTTGTTATGGGCTGAGATCTTGAAATAAAATGACCTGAATAAAGTGAATAGTATTGTATGTCATTAACATTGAGTCAAGGGGCTTTGTGAAAACTTGTATGATACAGTAGATTAGGACTAGATAACACCCATTAATTATGTCATGTTGCTGTATATCATGTGTACACCACCATGTAAATTAGTCACATAAGGCTGACCTGCTGTTGCCAGTAGGTGGCACTGTGACTGTAGATAAAGACATGTAGATGTGTTCAGCCTGGACTCTTATAAAGAGAGAAATGTGGGGTCAATTGGACAATGTAGAGTTCTGCAGATTCAGAATTCATGTTGTAGGTAAAATGGACCAGCACGGTTTGAGCAAATTTAATTCACCTTCAACCCCACAAAGTATACATGTTGGAACCATGACCCCAGAAAAATGTTCCACAACACATTTTGCATGGATATGAAACACAAAATGAACACTTAAATAAACTTGAATAAAGCCAACCACAACACCATTTGAATTTCAACAAAATTATATTAGAGCACACAAGCAAAACAAAACTCTTCAACAACTCAGTCCTGGTCCATAAAAGAAATAAGGATACCGGGTGCTCCGTCCCGGGTTTTCCCGTTTATCAGTTCAGTTCAGATCAGATCGGTTCAGTTCATAAAGCAACCGTCCAACCCCAAAAGCCCAGTCAAAAACAAAAGATAAGATAAGCGAAAGAAACAGACTTAGACACCCGGCTTCAGCCGACTCACGGTTTCGGTGTAAGCGGGAAAGTGGAGAGTGATGTCCGGGGTTGTTTGGACGGCGGTGGCTCGGCGGGTTCTGAGGAGAGGAGAGGACGCGGTATCCAAACTGCACGAGGGCAAACAAAGTGGACGCGAACCGAAATAAAAATTGAGAATAATTATATAGCTAATGAACACTCGACTGTAACGCACATGACGCTGCACTACAGTGACATCTGGTGGTAAAAGTGATAAATAAGGCTAAAGCCACAACTCATTAGTCTACGGTGATAACGACGATGATGATGGTGATGATGATGATGATGGTGATGATGATGATGATGGTGGTGGTGGTGATGATGATGATTATGATGGTGGTGGTGATGATGGTGGTGATGATGATGGTGATGATGATGATGGTGATGATGGTGGTGATGATGGTGGTGATGATGATGATGGTGGTGATGATGATGATGATGGTGGTGATGATGATGGTGGTGATGATGATGATGATGATGGTGATGATGATGATGGTGGTGGTGGTGATGATGATGATGATGATGTGGTGGTGATGATGGTGGTGATGATGATGTGGTGGTGATGATGGTGGTGATGATGATGATGATGGTGGTAATGATGATGGTGATGGTGGTGGTGGTGATGATGATGATGGTGATGGTGGTGATGATGGTGATGATGGTGGTAATGATGATGATGGTGGTGATGGTGATGATGGTGGTGATGGTGGTAATGATGATGATGGTGGTGGTGGTGATGATGATGATGGTGATGGTGATGATGATGGTGATGGTGGTGATGATGGTGATAATGGTGGTAATGATGATGATGGTGGTGATGATGGTGATGGTGGTGATGATGGTGATGATGGTGGTAATGATGATGATGGTGGTGATGATGATGATGATGGTGGTGATGGTGATGATGGTGATGATGCTGATGATGATGATGTGGTGGTGATGATGGTGGTGATGATGGTGATGATGGTGATGATGATGATGGTGGTGATGATGGTGATGATGATGATGATGGTGGTGATGATGGTGGTGATGATGATGATGATGATGGTGATGGTGGTGATGATAGTGATGATGATGGTGGTGATGATGATGGTGATGATGGTGATGATGATGATGATGATGTGGTGGTGATGATGGTGATGATGACGGCGACGATGATGACGATGATGATGACGGTGATGACGGTGATGACAGTGATGACGACGATGGCAATATGTATGATTTGTTGCATAGCCTATGGAACAGCTATTATTAGCCTAAGTGAAGTATTGTGCTGATGTAATTGTGTGTGTGTGAGTATGTGTTATATATACACATAATTAATGTACAAACATTGGTACGATGACCTTGTACTGAGTTTTTATATCTAAAATATAGTGTGTCAACCACATAGAGATGGGGGACTCATAAAGTCCTGTAGCCCAGGGGCCTCCAGTGATGTTAATGCACTCAACCTACTATACCACACCCAAGACCAGGATACACAGAAGCTATCAAGTTATGTGATTTCTGATACATATAAAAAATGAAAAGCAATAAATGTCCTTAGTGAGGCACAAAGGTGTTCATTTAGAAAACTGTTCTTAGACAGACTTAAAGATTGTGGACCTGTCCTTGGAAGTTCTTTTCTAAACATGTAATAAAACATATTAAAGGATTCTGCTTGAATAAAGAATGTGTCTGATATGGTTTTTGCCACAAAAAAGTATTACCACTATAAAATACTTATTTCTACTAAAAATCCCTTAATCTAAATATGCAAACATATTTCATTTTGTTTCTGTTTCCTGTTGGACAGCAGATGTCTCCTCCTTCACTGGAAAGTCTCAGTGTTTGTGCAGTGGTATGTTTATATTCAACATTAATAAAAACACAGACTAGTTAAATGCTCACAGCACAGATGAGAGGAAACCTATAAAAACAGTACAGAGCCATGCTCATTGTGTCTTCTGTATCATTACAACTGAACATCTCACTATCAGAAAGGAAGCAAATACATTTCTTTACTAAAATATTGAACTATTTCTCAGTGAGTTTAAATGTTCAAGGTAACATTTAGCTAGAAGACAACGGTTACATTTCTGGTTAAATCTGTTCCACAAAAGACAAGAAATCAAAACTAATTCATCAGTTAGCTTTTATTATATTACACATTCTTGTCTGGAGTGCGAGTGTTAAACACTGAGATTGTGAGACATTCAGGTCCAGTTGCTTCGGTGTTTAATTAGCTCAGCTTCATTTAGCACCGCTGCTCTCTCCAGCACACTCATGTCTTTTAAACTGTGACTGCCAAGTGAATCTAGTGTCACAAACACTGCAGCTGAACGGTTTCTCCCCAGTGTGAGCCGTCATGTGTCTTGTCATATGTCCCTTTCGTGAAAATCTTTTACCACAAACTGAACAAATAAAAGGTTTCACCCCAGTATGTGTTCTTATGTGCTGAACCAGAGTGTGGCGCTGAGTGAAACTCGTGTTACAGACCGAGCAGGAAAAAGGTTTTTCTCCTGTGTGAATTCGAAAGTGTGCCACCAAATCTGAACGCTGCCTGAATCTTTTACTGCAAAGTGAGCAACAGAAGGGTTTCTCTCCAGTATGGACTCTCATGTGTTTGTCCAATGACCAACCATGACTGAAACTGGTGTTACAAACTGAGCAGACAAAAGGTTTTTCTCCTGAATGACATCTCATGTGAGCGATCAAGTGTTCCCTCCGGTTGAAACTTTTATTACAGAATGAGCAGTTGAATGGTTTTTCTCCTGTGTGACATCTCATGTGTCTCTTCAGATTTGTCTTGTGGCCAAATGTTTTTCCACACTCAGAGCAGATAAATGATTCTTTGTCAGAATGACTTACATTACTTTTAAAACCATTTAAATCTGATTCCCTCTCGGTCCAGTCATCATCACTGATATCAGTCTCAGAAGAGTCTGGAGTCTTGTCATCAGGATCAGGTAGTAAATGTGTATCTGGATGTGAGTTCCTGTCTGGTTCTGATCCTCCACAGTCCTCTCCATCAGCTTCTGTTTCCATCTGTTCAGTTAGTGTTTGATGAAGATGTGAGGACTGAGGTTTCTCTTCATCATCTTCACTCTTCACAGGAACAGGAGTGAATGTAAACTTGGTGGTATCAGCCTCCTCCAGTCCTTGAAGCTGATCTCCCTCCTGACTGGTCCAGACTTCCTCCTGTTCCTCTTTAATATGTGGAGGATCTGGGTCCTGCTGGTCCAGACTGGAGCTCCTCTCCTGCTGCTGAGGGGAAACCTCTTCTTTAGTCTCCAACAGCTGCTGAACATCTGCAGGAAACACTGAAATACAGAAACACACATAATAGAAAAAAGATGTTACAGCTACAATGAAACTACTCATACCACACCTTTATCTCAGGACCAAGACTTTAGACATCTGTCAAATCATAATCTGTTTCAACAAATATATCAGCAAAGACGTCACATGAAACCTCAAGTACAGAAAAGCATAAAAAGAAAGAAAAAAAATCTAAAACCAAAAGAGAGTTTATATGTTTTGGACAACTTCAGTTTGCATTGATTAGACCAAATACTGTAATTTACACAGCTGAAGTCTGGTCAGATGGTCACACTGAGCCTGATCGCATCCTGCTACACAACACAACCACCAGACTCTGAACCGCCTTTAGTCTCCTTCTCATCTAACTTACAAACCCGAACACGTCTTTCCCTTCAAGAACGTTTTACTGTGCTGTAGGATTATTAATGAGTCACTTTATTAAATATTCAATGTTTCCAGTAGAGTAAGTTGATGAAACATATTGTGTATATTCATTATTTCATTAACTGTTGACCAATGAAGTGTTTTGACCTATGACCTAGGAGAAGAGTCTATAATTATCTCACACAGCTCCCTCTTAATAATCCCTGTTTGGATGAATATTTGTTACAGAAGATGTTTGATGAGAGGAGATAACCGCTAATGATGCATGTTTAACCAGCCTGGAGAATAAAAGTACTGTTTCCCCTCCAGTCACACACTACTCTCATAAAAACACACATACACTCACCTGATGCTACAGTCATATGGACAAGTGCAATTCACCTGAGCATCATTATTATTCTTATCTGTGCATTTAACCTTTCTTTCTTTACGACCATGTTATGCTGATTTTTGGTGCTGCAAACGACATTTCATTGTGTTTTTTTATATGCAATGACAATAAATATGTAGATATGATTATTTACTGCATCTGTCAGTGAGGTTATTGGTGTGAGACAGACAGACAGACAGACAGGTGTGATGAAGCTGACATGAACTCGAGTCACAGGTGAAGCGTCTCAGTGTGGTTACCGTAATGTTCAGAGTGGTTACCGTAATGTTCAGTAATGTTCAGTGTGGTTACCGTAATGTTCAGTGTGGTTACCGTAATGTTCAGTAATGTTCAGCGTGGTTACCGTAATGTTCAGCGTGGTTACCGTAATGTTCAGCGTGGTTACCGTAATGTTCGGAGTGGTTACCGTAATGTTCAGTGTGGTTACCGTGGTTACCGTAATGTTCAGCGTGGTTACCGTAATGTTCAGTGTGGTTACCGTAATGTTCAGTGTGGTTACCGTAATGTTCAGTAATGTTCAGCGTGGTTACCGTAATGTTCAGCGTGGTTACCGTAATGTTCAGCGTGGTTACCGTAATGTTCAGCGTGGTTACCGTAATGTTCAGCGTGGTTACCGTAATGTTCAGCGTGGTTACCGTAATGTTCAGTGTGGTTACCGTAATGTTCAGCGTGGTTACCGTAATGTTCGGAGTAGCGCGGCTCCTCTGCTCCTCTCAGCATTTGGATTTGAGACATTCTTCACACAATGACAGAGACTGAGAGAGCAGCTCCGGCCCTGCAGCAGCTAACAGGCTAAGCTAACAGCTGATAGTGAATCATTATGAACAGTTTCAGAGTTCATTCATCAGACGTGAAGAGACTCCGACGCTGCGTGTGTGTTTCTTCTTTAGAGACATCAGAGAGAAACAACACTGCTGCTTCATGTGAGCTCTGTTAACACTTAGTTCCTCTCAGTGGAAACTTATCTGATGTAAACACGTCCTCCTCTTTATTCTTCTTCTGTAAACTCTTTAAAGGCAGCTTGCATCCTTTATGCTGTGTTTACCGCCACCTGCTGGTTTCTTTATTTCATTTCATTTTTCTTTTTAATCAATCACATTTTATTTATTCATACAGACTAGTGTGGTTTAAAAGTGCTTTACAGTTATTTGATTGACAAGCTGATAATAAAACAGAACAAATAACAATAATAATAATATTAATAATATAGATTTTAAAACAGAACAATTTAAAGACAAAACTGGACGCAAGAGAAAATAAAAATATGCTTAATAATTGTCAATATATTATGTGGAAATAAATAATTAATAACTAAGTAAATGAGGTAAAAAAAAAGATTAAAAAGACAAAAGAAACGTAAAATAGAAGATGAAGTTTAATAAAAGTTGGACTAAAACTAGCTTAAAGAGGTTAAAAGACAAAAGAAACAGACAAATAAAATTGATAAGGAGATAAAACTATAGAAAGATAATGAATAAATTAAAATAATTTAAAACATCAAAAACAAGCAACCTTAAACCTCACTTATTCTCATTTTTTATTATCCTCACTTTCTCTTGCGTGCATTGCTTTCCTGTTTTTGTCTTTTAATTTGTCCTTTGTTTTTATTCCTTTTCTTTATTTTAATTTAATTTATTTTAACATCAGGGACCACGTACAGAAAAAAGCACCAGATTTAGCCAACAGCTGTTTCCATGTGGAGTCCCATGGAAGGTAAAGGAAACAGTACAACACAGTGAAACCTAACACCAGTCAAATAAACCAATATACTATTGACACACACACACACACACACACACACACACACACACACACACACACACACACACACAGACACACACACACACACAGAAACACCTCATTAGAATAAATATAAAACAGAATTTAGATATAAACACACACACACACATATAACAATGTTGTCTCTTGTTCAGTCTTATTAACTGTAAAGCACTTTGAACTACATGAACTTGTATGAAAGCTGCTTTATAAATAGTTTGATTGATTGATTGAATAGTTTATTGATCAGTGTGTTAGATGTTTCCTGTCAGTCCTCTGAGGAAGAATAGATTTCCTGTAGTTAACAACAACAACACGCTGAACTGATTCTAGTTTCTAAACACGTTCACAAACTGCAGTTAAGTTGGTTGATTTGTTTCTAATATGGAGTGTGGAGTTTTTTCCCTAGGATGGTAAAGTTTTAACCCGTCTTCCTCTGCCGATGGCTTGTAAGTCAATGTGTTTTATTTCTCAGATGCAGAGGAACAGTCTGAGCAGTGAAGTTATTGAGACTTGCCAAACAACAACTTAAACATTAAAAAAATATGTATATAAATCCCAAATAATGACAACGATAGCAAAAGTATAGATAATATAACAACTAACTGATTAATGGACTAATCAGTGTTTCCCATCATCACCATCCTCAGAATACAAGAAAGAAAAAAACAGACTGAAAGGTTAAATACTAATCAACTCATCTTTTATTCATTTCACACAAACTAAATCAGTCAATAAGAAATGTGTCACTTACAAAGTTAGACACGCTTAAAAACCCCAAACATTTCATTCATTACAGAAACACACATTTAACATGTCACTTATTAAGAATGATGATTGTTACTCAAACACTGAATCAGTTTGTCAGGTTTATGTTTCAGCATCAATGAATGAATGAACTGTTAGTTTTTGTTTCTTTCTCTTCTCTTCTTACCCTGAGCTGGATATTGTTTCTATTATTCTGATAATGCTGCTGATACGATACAGTAGTTCCAGTTCTGATATAATTAAAGACAACATGTCAGTGTGGCAGTGTTTATTGTATCTAAACACAGACAGACAAATGAAGCACTGTCAGCATTTCATAAAGTTATGATTTTAATCAGAAAGTATCTGATCAAAAACTGAAACTGACCAAAATTCAACTGCAAATTGTATTTCCTTATTTCTACTGATGCATTTTGTTTCTACTCTATAACTGAGGCTGAACTCTGAAGAAACAATGAAGACAGAAATTTGACTTAAACTGTGAACTGAAGCATCAACTCAGCCATACTGAATAGTTTCTGCTTATTAATCACATTCATCTCCATCTAAAACATGTAATGCATTCTCAACATCTGAAGCTTTTTTGCCAGACTACTACTAGGGATGTAACGGTATGTGTATGAGTCACAACACTTTAGAAGACAAGTCATAAGATGCTGATAGATTTGTGTGTAACAGCATCACTCTGCTCCTCACTGGTTCTGATCCTCAACAGTCCAACACTCTCCATCAGCTTCTGTCTCCATGTGCAGAGCTGAGCTGGAGGCTGGAGGCTCCACCGTGTGACACTGTGAAGACTCTCCTGTACAGTGGTGTTGTCTGACCTGAGCTGGCCAGGTGAACCTTTTATTACAAACACTGCAGCTGAATGGTTTCTCTCCTGTGTGGAGCCGTACATGCTGAGCCAGACCTTCCTTTCGTACAAAGCCTTTACTACAAAACGGACATTTAAAGGATTTCTCACCTGTGTGGATTCTCATATGAACTGCAACATAACCTCTGCTTGAGAAACGTTTGTTACAAACCAAACAGCTGTAAGGCTTCTCTCCTGAGTGAACTCTCAAATGTTTCTTCAGATACTCTTGGCAGCTAAATCCTTTTCCACACTCATGGCAGTAAAAAGGTCTTTCAGGGACGTTGTTATTGTGGTTAGTGTTTAGACCTTGCAGAGGTTCCAGGTCAGGTTCAGAACAGTCTGAAATCTTGCCATCAGTATCAGGTAGTAAATGTGTATCTGGATGTGAGTTCCTGTCTGGTTCTGATCCTCCACAGTCCTCTCCATCAGCCCCTGTTGTCATGTGTTCAGTGTGAGACTGTGATGACTCACCTGTACAGTGGTGGTGTTTGACCTGAGCTTGCCAGGTGAATCTTTTGTTACAAACACTGCAGCTGAATGGTTTCTCTCCTGTGTGGAGCCGTATATGCTGTGTCAGACCTTCCTTTCGTATAAAGGCTTTATCACAAAATGAACATTTAAAGGCTTTTTCCCCTGTGTGGATTCTAATGTGTCTTTTCAAACACTTCGTGGATTGAAATGTTTTACCACACTCAAAGCACTTGTGTCGCTTCTTGATAGTATTACATTTCATATCACTGATAAGGGCTTCAATATTGCTCATATAGTTTAAACTTGGCTGAGGTTCACTGATCTCTGTCCACAGATCATCTCTGACTTCAGCCTCAAAATAGTCAGAACTCCTGTGATCAGTCTCTGCTAGTAAATGTCTGTCTGGGTCTGAGTTACTGGTTTTCTCACATACCACCAAGTCTTTGTTCTCTTCAGTTAGTGTTTGATGAAGCTGTGAAGACTGAGGTTTCTCTTCATCATCTTCAGGCGGGACAGAAGTGAATATGAACTTGGTGATATCAGCCTCCTCCAGTCCTTGAAGCTGCTCTCCCTCCTGACTGGTCCAGACTTCCTCCTGTTCCTCTTTAATGTGTGGAGGATCTGGTTCCTCCTGGTCCAGACTGGAGCTCCTCTCCTGCTGTTCAGGTGAAACCTCTTCTTTAGTCTCCAACAGCTGCTGAACATCTGCAGGAAACACTGAAATACAGAAATACACATTATGTTTACCCTACTAGGGATGTAACAGTGTGTGTCACAAACTGTTGGCATTGACACTGTGTCCAACGGTCACATCACACATTTTATATTGTGATATTTAGATGTTTCTTTAAATGACACTACAATGTAATGTTGTTTAAATGACATGTAACCAACAGTCACTTAACCACAACATTAGTTAGGATTTTGGAGTGAAACGAGGGGGCATCATAGAGATAACTCCTCATTTAAACTAAATGAATCAGCTGTTTCTTGTCCATGATGCAGTTTCAACATCAATGACAGGAGGTGAATAGAAACCGAGCATCCAACAACCCTAACCCTACGTTGAGCTCAAAACAGCGGTCCACATCACACGGACAGTAAATCATTCAAATTCTCTCTGAATCTGAATATGTTCTGCTTTCTTTAGTCCTCTGTGACATTAAGATGAATATCTTTGAGTTGTGGACAAAACAAGACATTTGAGGACGTAATCTTGGGTTTTGGGAAACATTGATTGGCATTTTTCATCATTTTATACTCATCTGTAAACTATTCAACTAATTCAATGATCTGAGAAAATAAGCGTCAGATTAATCATCAATGAAACTAACAGTTAGTTGCAGCAGCTCAGATGTGGATATTTGCTTTCTATGATATTAAACTGAACATCTTTGTGATTTTTGATCAGACTGATTCAGACCGCTGCTGCTCGAGTCCTCACGAAGACCAAGAAAGTGGATGACATCAGTCCAGTTCTCAGATCTTTACACATTTGCTTTCTGTCTGTCAAAGACTCGGTTTCCAAATTAAACCTGGAGAAGCAGCATTACATCTTTTTGCTCTACATATCCACTAGGGATGTCCCGATATGACTTTTTCACTTCCGATACGATACCGATATTGTAGCCTTGAGTAATGGCCGATACCGATATCAATACGATACGATATAGGCACGAATCATACATATATTTATTCCTTATTTTGTTGTGTGGAATGTTAGAAAAGGCTTGATAAAGTGATGTTGCTGTTACTGTTACTGATGTTGTAGTGATATAACAGAAAACAATAGTCAGCAACAGTAGGTATAGGAAAAACTGACCCATTTATTATTAACCAATTGGTTACATAAATTTTAACCTTCAACATAAATAAAAGAGTATTACCTCAACAAATCCAATAAAAACAAAATGTTATATTTAAAGTGCAAAATAACCACTGGTTACCAACATCATTATACAATTGAATAGAATAAATTAAATTTTAAAGTGCAAACAATTCAAGTTCACTCCAGTTATTTTTTTTACTGTCAGCATATGTTGGAAACAACTGTGGGCAGGGACAAAAACAACAACAACAACACAATATTGTCCACTGTCTAACTGCTCTAAGTTAAGAGTTCACACAGCTCCAGTTTCACTGACTGACTGTGCCCAAAACAATGTAGTAATTACTCTTAGTCTTCACTGAAGAATAGAGTGTAAACACAATAAACATATCACTCTAATAACAAGAGCATAAAACAAATAATAATCAGTCAGTGCTGACTACCCTTACAGAAGTCCGAGCATAATGTGGAGATTTTTTTTTAAGAAGATAAGCATTTCAGCATGCTGTGCTGTCAGCCTGCTCCTGTGCTCCTCAATGATAATTGACGCTGTGCTGAAGAGTCTTTCACTCTCCACACTCGTGCGCCTGACAAATGTTGCATTTAGCTGCAACGTCTTTGTCCGAGTTTACAGTAAAATACTTCCACACAGCCGACATCACTACACCTTGCTGCAGGCACACACGTTGTCGTTGTGATCACGTGGGCTGTGCATGCTGGATCAGAGACGCTCTTCTTCCGCGGCCGGCACCAACGTTAATTAAGGGGCATAACCGCTACCTACTGTGTTGGAGAGTGATCAAACCAGAGTCACCTATTATTATAGAAGTGCTGGAGCGGTAAATGGACAGCTTATATCGGAGCGTTTATATCGGAGTTTTTAGATTCAGTCCGATAAAATCCGATATTCACTTTTTTGGCTGATATCGGACTGATTTCCGATATCAATATCGGATCGGGACATCCCTAATATCCACATCTATCTATCCATCTATCCATCTGTCTATCTATCTATCTATTTATCTATCTATCTATCTATCTATCTATCTATCAAGGATGAGGACTTTGAGCTGATCAGAGAGAGAATAAGATGTAATAAGATAGTTAACTAAAACTAAAGACTTAACTTCACCTTCCAGATGTAATATAGAGAATAAAGAGAAATCATAAAGACAAGAGAACTAAATAAGAACTGGTTGATTGTAAAGTTTTCATTCATGCCTCCTGTTGTAATGACCACTTCTTTGGTTTCATACTATCTAGGTCTTTAAAAATGTGCGTATGTGTTTATTTATGCACAGCAGGGTTATTATAGTTCACTAAAACTACAACTAAAACTATCAGTGAAAAAAATATTTAGTTAACTGAAATAAAAATACAAACTAAATAAAAACTAGAATGAACAAAGCAAAACTAAGTAAAACTAAAGTGAACAGCAGATAAAATCAGCTCAGTTTTAGTTTTCTTTTCATCGTCTCCATGGTGACTGTATAGTGTTCATTGTCTCCATGGTGACTGTATAGTGTCCATCGTCTCCATGGTGACTGTATAGTGTCCATTGTCTCCATGGTGACTGTATAGTGTTCATTGTCTCCATGGTGACTGTATAGTGTTCATCGTCTCCATGGTGACTGTATAGTGTTCATCGTCTCCATGGTGACTGTATAGTGTTCATTGTCTCCATGGTGACTGTATAGTGTTCATTGTCTCCATGGTGACTGTATAGTGTTCATCGTCTCCATGGTGACTGTATAGTGTTCATTGTCTCCATGGTGACTGTATAGTGTCCATCGTCTCCATGGTGACTGTATAGTGTTCATTGTCTCCATGGTGACTGTATAGTGTTCATCGTCTCCATGGTGACTGTATAGTGTTCATTGTCTCCATGGTGACTGTATAGTGTTCATTGTCTCCATGGTGACTGTATAGTGTTCATTGTCTCCATGGTGTGAGTTTAAAAGGTTCACTTTCAGGTTTTAGTGTTTCCGTCATGGAGACAGAGAGGTGATGAAGAGGCTGACTAGTGTTCAGGTTGACTGGTTGAGATAACGGTTAGTACCAACCACAGTGTCAGCATTATTTCATCCTTTACAGTTTCTACTAATCAAGACTTTCCTCCTAAAACCTGAAACAAGAAAACCAAGACTACAAGTACAGAAACACTAAAACTAAACTAAAACTAAACTGGAATTTAAAAAAGCAAACTGAAAAACGAAATAAAAACTAATGAACATGTATAAACTATAATAACCCTGCTAAGATGTAATAAGATATAAAGAGAACAAACCTGCTCTGTGTAGTTGAAGTTGAGGCTTGAAAACAGCGTCCAGTAGTTTGCGTTGTCGCTTGTTCTCCTCTTTAGATCGAGAAAGTTCCTCCTCGTACTCTGCTATCGTTCTTTCAAACAGCACAAATATCTCTTCAGCAGCCGCAGTTAGTCTCTGATTCACCGACGCTCTCAGCATTTGGACTTTAGACATTTTGAACACAAAGCTAACTTCAGTCTCCTCGTAGCGGGAGATAAATCAGAGGTGAAATATTGTCAACAGTAACGTACACACCGGTTTTAATAAAGAAAATAACTTCCGGTCCTGAACTCTTCTTTGTGTTTATTAGCGGATTGAGAACCAGCTTCGGAGCTTCATACCGCCACCTGCTGTATCAAACCCTCCATGCACTTTATACTGAATGAAAGGCTGTGAATACAATAGAGTCAGACCAACGAGATGAGTGATTGTGTTGTGACTGGTGGGAGGAACCAGGGAGGAAACTGTAGTGTATTTTCTGCTACAGATTTATATTATTCTAATACTAGAGTTCTGCTTCTTTTAAAAGGCTTTAGTATGAACCTTTGTTCATAACAGCCAGAGTCTTCATATAAAAACTGGCTCCAACCAGTATAATGACCATTAATATCTGGGAGATGTCAAACAGTAAAGGTATTGGAATTTGAATATAAACAAGTATAGATTGTTTCCTTTTAGGGTTGAAAAGTAGGCTTAGCAGTGTGCTCGTGCCCGTAACATTTGTATAAATGATCTTACACACAGAGGAGAAGAGAGACAGAAGGAAGGCTCCATTGGACTTGGGACACCTTTAATTCAGCAGCCTCAAATTGATAAAGTTCTGTCTCCACTGACCTAGGCAGGGTACGGATTGACTGACAATAAAGAAAACTAAAAGGAACTTCTCACTCAAAACCAAGACCAAGGTATCAAACCATGATTTATGGAAAAGTTTGGATCTGTTCGTCCAGTAGAGAAGAATAAATGTTGTTAAGGATGTTAAAATGAAAGGTTGAAGGTGTGTAGGAGGATGGTAAGTAAGCAAACAGAGGAGCAAAGGAGGTAGAGACGGTCTGCTCATGAGCTCAGACCAGAATGATTGAGTGTGTAGATTCAAGAAACACAATACTATTCACTTTATTCATTTAGTTTTATTTCAAGACCATAATTCATGAGAAAAAACATGAAAGATCATAGAAGAAAAAGGCAATAGTATAAAACAGTTAACACACAACACTAATTATCACTGTCACCATCAAGTCCTGACATAAAAACCTTGATGCTCAACAGGTCTGACAAGGTCTTCTTGAGTATTTTCTGCTGATACCAAAACCACACAATATTATTATAGTAAAAATCCAAAAATCACCATTACAAACCTTCACCATGAACATGAACACATATGTGTGAAATCATGAGTTTTTAAGTATTACACCTTGTCACAGGATCACTGAAAAAGCGGCAAAGTCTCATCAGTTCATCCTGGCTCCATCTGTTGCGCGTTGGTCCATCCAGGATGAGGATACGCAGGTATGTGGAGCCAGGTCTAAGTCATTCAGATACGCGAGTGTTCACAGCTTTCTTACACAGACCACTCGATCGATGACAGATTTACTGATGCAGACATGGAAAAAACGCAAGCCGCATACCTCTCACCAAGTGAGCAACAGCTTCCAATGGAAACTAATGAGGAGGTGAAACATGTTCAAAGAGAAATAGTTCTGATGTAATTGCAATGCAAATGTCTCTCTCTGTCTCTCTGTGAATGAATGAATACTGGGTGCGTGGTCAGCGAAGGTGTTGAAGATGGGCACCGGTGATTTCAATAGAGCTGCAAACAGTTCCTTTATTCAGAATTTCAGCTCTAACTGAATATAAGAACATGCTTCTTATGAAGAAACGTAGTGACACACAGATCATCTGTGGACGGTGAGCCTGATCTGAAGCAGGCTAGCCACACAGAATAAATCTCCATGGTAACTTATGCTCCTCTGCTTTGGTGCTAAATTCAGCCAGGGTTACCGGAAAATCCCGACTTAATCCGCTATCTAAGTTTTTGCAACAGCCCTCTGGTCTCCTTCCAATCATTGTTTAAGGTTCAGTAAACACACCTGTGTCTTTGAACTTTGTAGACCAACTAAATCTTCAGTAACAGACACTGAAATAAAAGAGTTTCTTCCTTTCATGATCAGCCAGGTAGCCTGACAGCACCTTTATTTATACATCTTTTAAGCACAAACTAAGCAGTTAAACAGTTTCTCTTGAATGGATTCTCATGTGTCTCTGCAGATTTCCCTTTTTATTAAATTTGAAACAACAAAAGGAGCAGCTAAATGGTTTCTCTCCTGTGTGGATTCTCATATGTCCCTGTAGGTATCTTTTGAAGCCAAATTGTTTACCACATTCAGAGCAGCTAAATGTCTTCTCTCCTGTGTGGATTCTCATGTGTAGCTGCAAAGTCACCTTCCGATTGAATCTTTTAGCACAAATTGAACAACTAAAGGGTTTTTCTCCTGTGTGAATTCTCTTATGTCTCCTAAGTGACCCCTTGCATACAAATTTTTTACCACAAATTGAGCAACTAAAAGGTTTCTCTCCTGTGTGAGTCTTCAGGTGGTACTCCAGACCTGACTGAGTAAAAGATTTACCACAAAGTGAACAGCTGAAAGGTTTCTCTCCAGTGTGAATTATCATATGTCTCCTAAGAGATCCTTTACATACTAGTCTTTTACCACAAATTGAACAACTAAACGGGTTGTCTCCTGTGTGAATTCTCATATGTCTCTTGAGAGATCCCTCACATACAAATCTCTTACCACACACTGAGCAACTAAAAGGTTTCTCCCCTGTATGAATTCTCCGATGTATGACCAGGTGTCCCTTTTGACTAAATGTTTTGTCACATTCGGAGCAGCTAAATAATTTCTTGCTAGCATTACAACTGTCAGGAGACTTTAAATCTGACTGAGCTTCACTGCTCTCCTTCCATTCATCACTGTCATCAGTGTCAGTCACAGAAGAGTTTGAAGTCTTGTCTTCAGCATTAGGTTGTAAATGTGTATCTGGTTTTACATTCTTGTCTGGTTCTGACCCTCCACAGTCCTCTCCATCAGCTTCTGTTTTCATATTTTCAGTTTGTCTTTGATGAAGATGTGAGGACTGAGGTTTCTCTTCATCATCTTCACTCGTCACAGGAACAGGTGTCAATGTGAACTTGGTGATATCAGCTTCCTCCAGTTCTTGAAGCTGCTCTCCCTCCTGACTGGTCCAGACTTCCTCCTGTTCCTCATGTTCCTCTTTAACGTGTGGAGGATCTGGGTCCTCCTGGTCCACAGTGGAACTCTTCACCTGCTTCTCTTCCTCACCAACAATCACTTTTCGCACATCTAAAGGTAAAACTGAAACACAGACAGACAGCTGTTAATGTAAACATATAAACTTTTGTTCAATCATACTTGATAACCATATTTTATGTTAAAAGGTACCCTGTGGAGTTTTTAAACACTAGTAGCACTATAGGTAGGGAGGGGATTGAGAACCAGTTCCAGTTTAGAACTGGCTCTAACTTGTCCAATCCATGGATTCCTGTGACTCCAGGCTGATCAGTTCCTCTTATCGATGCCCAGGCATTAGAGCTGGGCGATATGGACAAAATCAAGTATCACAATATTTTAGACCAAATACCTCGATATTGATATTACAACAATATTTTTGAGATGACTGTCGATGCTTTCACAAAAATATTTACACTATGAAATGTTTGATAAATAATCATCAGTAATGTGGATATAATGAAAAAGTGCGTAAAAAGTAAATGAACAGAAACTTGTCAGTAAAGAACAAAAATCGTCTGCTACAACTTGTGAAAGAAGCCAGTAAGGTAATTGGCATGCAGCGGCTCTCTCTCTCAGAGATCTTTGACAGGCTTGTTTTAAACACAGCACGGTCAATCTTGTCCAACTCTGATCACTTTTGGAGGAATTCATTTCCCTGCCATCTGGACGGAGATTTAAACCTCGAGCATGAACAAACAGGTTCAAATGTTCCTTTGTCCCATTGTGCAATCAATACAGTTAACTTGTACAACCCCTAAACAATATTTATACTTTTATTCAGATTGTGATTGTTCTTATCAAGTTTGGTTGTGCTGAATGCTGAGATGATGTTGTTTTATGTCACTGTTTATTTATTTATTTGATGGTTGTTTTTTGTTAGTGTCACTGCAAACCAAATTTCCTCTCGATGGACAATAAAGCTCTGAACTGAACAGAACAGAAAATGACATATGTTACTGTAATCCAGCTTTAAAACCAGGAAAAGAAACTCTGATGACATATCGCGCTGTTACAATATCCAAAATCTAAGACGGAATCTAGTCTCATATCACGATATCGATATAATTTCAATATATTGCCCAGTCCTACCAGGCATGCTGATGGAACAGAAAAGAGAGAACTCATAAAACTTAATAATAGTCTGGAGTCAGAGTTTTTACCAATTTAGATTGTTTAGAGTGGAAATACTTTTAATCTGTCAGTTGGATTTCATTTGGTTTGTAGATTTATACACCAATTACAAAAGTCCAGGGTTGGGCAGTAAGGAAGTATTAAAGCATAGCAGAGTATCTAGAAATCCTCAAGGTGTCATCTTTAATACCGTCAAAAACACAAATATATTCAGTTTAATATCAAAGAAGAAAACCAGCAAATTTATACATCATATCAATCAATTAGTTGTCAACTATTAAATTAATCTACAACTATTCTTATGATTAATTAATCATACTGAGTCCAAACTCTCTGATTTAAGCTTCTTAAGTGTGAATATTTCTGTTATATTTCATCTTTTATGAAAGTAAATAGATAATCCAGTTTTTAAAATGGTCTTATTATGTTTCTTTATGTTTTATGTTTGAGTTTCACTATGAATGAGAAGTGTGGAACAAAGTAGACATGTTATCATTATTCATTATTGAGGAATTGGAAGGAAGGAAGGAAGGAAGGAAGGAAGGACAGTGGACCGGATTGGACTCCTCGGCGGGCCGCTTCTGGCCCGCGGGCCGCATATTTGAGAGCCCTGGCTTTGCTGTTAGCATTAGCTTAGCATTGAGTCCCGGTCACATGAACAGAGCATCAACATGTTTCCAGCAACATAAAGACAACAAACCTGCTTTTCGCTGCTTAGTTTCAGCTTTTAAAAGCTCGTCCAGCAGCCTGCGGTGTCTGCGGTGGATCTCCTCTTCATACTCGGTTATTGTTTTCTCTAAATGTCCAAATATCTCCTCCACAGCCGCAGTTAGCCGCTGCTGGACGAAAAGCTTCACACTCTGAAGGCTGCACATGTTCCACACAGCTCACACTAAACTAATACTGACGCTTTTCTGCTCTTATTAGAAGGTGTGTTCACCAAACTCTGCTCTCACTGCAACACAAACACTAACATGGACTTCCGGGGCACTTTTCAAAATTAAAGCTGAAGACATATCAAAATAAAACATCTCAGTACTCAGTTAAAGTATTAATACAGCAGTGTACAATAATCCATTACAAGTAAAAGTACTGCAGTATTATAGTGATGTAGTATGCAGTATTACAGTAAAAGTACTGCAGTATTATAGTGATGTAGTATGCAGTATTATAGTAAAAGTACTGCAGTAGTATAGTGATGTAGTATGCAGTATTACAGTAAAAGTACTGCAGTATTATAGTGATGTAGTATGCAGTATTACAGTAAAAGTACTGCAGTATTATAGTGATGTAGTATGCAGTATTACAGTAAAAGTACTGCAGTTTTATAGTGATGTAGTATGCAGTATTACAGTAAAAGTACTGCAGTATTATAGTGATGTAGTATGCAGTATTATAGTAAAAGTACTGCAGTATTATAGTGATGTAGTATGCAGTATTATAGTAAAAGTACTGCAGTATTATGAGTGATGTAGTATGCAGTATTACAGTAAAAGTACTGCAGTATTATAGTGATGTAGTATGCAGTATTACAGTAAAAGTACTGCAGTATTATAGTGATGTAGTATGCAGTATTACAGTAAAAGTACTGCAGTATTATAGTGATGTAGTATGCAGTATTACAGTAAAAGTACTGCAGTATTATAGTGATGTAGTATGCAGTATTACAGTAAAAGTACTGCAGTATTATAGTGATGTAGTATGCAGTATTACAGTAAAAGTACTGCAGTATTATAGTGATGTAGTATGCAGTATTACAGTAAAAGTACTGCAGTATTATAGTGATGTAGTATGCAGTATTACAGTAAAAGTACTGCAGTATTATAGTGATGTAGTATGCAGTATTACAGTAAAAGTACTGCAGTATTATAGTGATGTAGTATGCAGTATTACAGTAAAAGTACTGCAGTATTATAGTGATGTAGTATGCAGTATTACAGTAAAAGTACTACAGTATTATAGTGATGTAGTATGCAGTATTACAGTAAAAGTACTGCAGTATTATAGTGATGTAGTATGCAGTATTATAGTAAAAGTACTGCAGTATTATAGTGATGTAGTATGCAGTATTATAGTAAAAGTACTGCAGTATTATGAGTGATGTAGTATGCAGTATTACAGTAAAAGTACTGCAGTATTATAGTGATGTAGTATGCAGTATTACAGTAAAAGTACTGCAGTATTATAGTGATGTAGTATGCAGTATTACAGTAAAAGTACTGCAGTAGTATAGTGATGTAGTATGCAGTATTATAGTAAAAGTACTGCAGTATTATGAGTGATGTAGTATGCAGTATTACAGTAAAAGTACTGCAGTATTATAGTGATGTAGTATGCAGTATTACAGTAAAAGTACTGCAGTATTATAGTGATGTAGTATGCAGTATTACAGTAAAAGTACTGCAGTATTATAGTGATGTAGTATGCAGTATTACAGTAAAAGTACTGCAGTATTATAGTGATGTAGTATGCAGTATTACAGTAAAAGTACTGCAGTATTATAGTGATGTAGTATGCAGTATTACAGTAAAAGTACTGCAGTATTATAGTGATGTAGTATGCAGTATTACAGTAAAAGTACTGCAGTATTATAGTGATGTAGTATGCAGTATTACAGTAAAAGTACTGCAGTATTATAGTGATGTAGTATGCAGTATTACAGTAAAAGTACTGCAGTATTATAGTGATGTAGTATGCAGTATTACAGTAAAAGTACTGCAGTATTATAGTGATGTAGTATGCAGTATTACAGTAAAAGTACTACAGTATTATAGTGATGTAGTATGCAGTATTACAGTAAAAGTACTACAGTATTATAGTGATGTAGTATGCAGTATTACAGTAAAAGTACTGCAGTATTATAGTGATGTAGTATGCAGTATTACAGTAAAAGTACTGCAGTATTATAGTGATGTAGTATGCAGTATTACAGTAAAAGTACTGCAGTATTATAGTGATGTAGTATGCAGTATTACAGTAAAAGTACTGCAGTATTATAGTGATGTAGTATGCAGTATTACAGTAAAAGTACTGCAGTATTATAGTGATGTAGTATGCAGTATTACAGTAAAAGTACTGCAGTATTATAGTGATGTAGTATGCAGTATTACAGTAAAAGTACTGCAGTATTATAGTAATGTAGTATGCAGTATTACAGTAAAAGTACTGCAGTATTATAGTGATGTAGTATGCAGTATTACAGTAAAAGTACTGCAGTATTATAGTGATGTAGTATGCAGTATTACAGTAAAAGTACTACAGTATTATAGTGATGTAGTATGCAGTATTACAGTAAAAGTACTACAGTATTATAGTGATGTAGTATGCAGTATTACAGTAAAAGTACTGCAGTATTATAGTGATGTAGTATGCAGTATTACAGTAAAAGTACTGCAGTATTATAGTGATGTAGTATGCAGTATTACAGTAAAAGTACTGCAGTATTATAGTGATGTAGTATGCAGTATTACAGTAAAAGTACTGCAGTATTATAGTGATGTAGTATGCAGTATTACAGTAAAAGTACTGCAGTATTATAGTGATGTAGTATGCAGTATTACAGTAAAAGTACTGCAGTATTATAGTGATGTAGTATGCAGTATTACAGTAAAAGTACTGCAGTATTATAGTAATGTAGTATGCAGTATTACAGTAAAAGTACTGCAGTATTATAGTGATGTAGTATGCAGTATTATAGTAAAAGTACTGCAGTATTATAGTGATGTAGTATGCAGTATTATAGTAAAAGTACTGCAGTATTATAGTGATGTAGTATGCAGTATTACAGTAAAAGTACTGCAGTATTATAGTGATGTAGTATGCAGTATTACAGTAAAAGTACTGCAGTATTATAGTGATGTAACACATGATGCTGTTGTTATACTGAGAGATATTTAATAGGGTTAAAAAGTGACTGCTGAGCTCAGGACGACACAGAAGAGACAACAGACAGGTTCATGACATGAGGAGTGATTGTGTCTGGTTTGGTTTCTGTGATGAAGATACAACAGTTGAACATGTGATGCTGAGTGTGGTTAGTACAGGTGAGGAACGACAGCAGCTCTGATGCTGGGAAACAAAAGCTGGAAGGAATGTGTTAGAGAGTTCATCACAAAAAGGGTTTTAATGAAATATCTAAAGGACATGAGTATAAGAGATAAGCTATAGTTTGTTTGTTTTTGTTTATTGAATGTTTCTGACCGTCTCATGTTTCACCCTCCAGTCCAGTAGGTGGCAGTAAACTCACCTAAAAGTTGGTGCAAACCGCCAATAAACCCAATAGAAGAGAAGAGTTGGACAGTTTCCGACCTAACTTTAGTGCACACCTCCATTGTTCAACGGAGACCGCTGGAGATGCTTTTATTTTGAAACGTGGTGTTTATCCTGCTTGAAGCATGGAGCAGTGAGCGCAGTGAATCCGCTGCCTGGCTGGAAATAAGCGCAGATAAACGGCAGTATTCAGTGTAGTAAGCGGAGGAGAGATGGACCGACACCGTGACACCGACCCAAACCCTGAAACCAAGCTGACAACTGAAGGTTTGTGCGGATTTTACTGCTGAAAACACAGTAAGGCTGCAGGGAGAGCTAAGCTAATGTTAGTCTGGTACAAGAGTTTATGAACGTGGTGAAGTTAGTCTCAGGTTGGATATCCATTGTGAGTTCACTACTTAGTTTTCACTCAGTGCAAAGTCAATGCACAATGGTTCTGCTCTGTGGGACCAACCAGTCAGACATCAGTCACACTCTAGTTTACATGAACAGAAAATAAATAGAAGGTGCAAAATCCCCCCAAAACTTGAGGTGTGTCTGGTTGGTCCCACATAGCAGAACCATTGTGTATTGATTTGGGGTCTCTAGGTCACATTAAAAGTAATATAAAATAAAAGGTGCAGGGAAACCCTATGAAGTTGACCTGTGTCTGATTATCAGAACCATTGTGCATTAACTTTGAGTGACAGCGAGGTTGAAACTACAATGCATATCCAACCTGAGACTAACTTCACCACAGTGGTTCTATTTAGTCTCTCTGCATGTTGTGTTTTAGTTGTTAAAGTGTTATCTGTGTGATTCACTGCAGGCTCTTTGGTTTAGTCATCATGATATTAAAACAAGCTCGTAGTAAAATCTCTGGTTGATTGTCAGGCTGCAGAAACAGGAAGTTGGTCTGAAAGTGTCGTGGAACTTTTTATCTGTATCATATTTTACCCCTGCAAACAAATGAGGCTTCAGCAGTCTCATGAAATTGAAGAGCACGTTTTTATTTGCAAACAGAAAAGATGAACATGCACACACAGATAGAGATACATATATCAGAGCACCGGTTTCAGATGTTTTCTGGTATTATCCTGCAAACCCAGAGCGTCATCTCACCACTGCTTAGCATATCCCAAAACTGTCTCTATTACCTGCCGCACCCCTTTGATACCCTGTTCCAAAGTGAATCTCTGCACATATATTCTGTTTGAATTCATCTTTACGATACCTTGATCCATTCATCTATAGCTGCAACCATTAGTCAATAAATGAATTAGTTGTCAACTCTTATATTATTCACCAGCTATCTTTATCATTAATCAGTTGTTTTGAGTCTTTTCTTAAGATGAAAATCCAAATTCTCTGATTCCAGCTTCTTAATATTGTGTGAATATTAACTGGTTTCTTTAGTCCTCGTTGACAGTAGACTTTGGGTAGTGGACAAATTGATTCATTAATCATGAAAATAATAGTTGTGACTTGTTGTCTTGTTTTGTCTCCGACTCAGAAACATCATCCAGGCAGGTATCAAGTTTATTGTAAAAAAGTTGACGTGTTTACATTAACAGCTGTTTGTGTTTCAGTTTTACCTTTAGATGTGCGAAGAGTGATCATTGTTAAAGAAGAGTGGCAGGAGTGGAGCTCCAGTCTGGACCAGCAGGACCCAGATCCTCCACACATTAAACAGGAAAAGGAGGAAGTCTGGACCAGTCAGGAGGGAGATCAGCTTCAAGGACTGGAGGAGGTTGATATCACCAAGTTCATATTGACTCCTGTTCCTGTGAAGAGTGAAGATGATGAAGAGAAACCTCAGTCCTCACATCTTCATCAAACACTAACTGATCAGATGGAAACAGAAGCTGATGGAGAGGACTGTGGAGGATCAGAACCAGGCAGGAACTCACATCCAGATACACGTTTACTACCTGATACTGATGACAAGACTTTAGACTCTTCTGATCCTGATGACAAGACTTCAGACTCTTCTGATCCTGATGACAAAACTTCAGACTCTTCTGATCCTGATGACAAGACTTCAGACTCTTCTGATCCTGATGACAAAACTTCAGACTCTTCTGATCCTGATGACAAAACTTCAGACTCTTCTGATCCTGATGACAAGACTTCAGACTCTTCTGATCCTGATGACAAGACTTCAGACTCTTCTGATCCTGATACCAAGACTTCAGACTCTTCTGAGACTGATGACAAGACTTCAGACTCTTCTGAATTTGAAACTGGTGACAATGATTGGAAGGAGACCAGGAAACCTCAGTCCTCACAGCTTCATCAAAGACAAACTGAACAGATGGAAACAGAAGCTGAAGGAGAGGACTGTGGAGGATCAGAACCAGATACACATTTACAACCTGATACTGATGACAGTAATGAAGATTGGAATAAGACAAGGAAACGAAATGAAATCAAGAAAGTCTTTGGTTGCTCTCAATGTGGCAAAGTGTTTTCCCACATAACAAGTCGGAAGAGACATATGATGATTCATGCAGGACAAAAACCTTTCAGTTGTTCTCAGTGTGCTAAAACATTTCTCCAGAAGTCACATCTACAGGAACACATGAGATGTCACACAGGAGAAAAACCTTTTTACTGTTCGTTGTGTCAGGTACATTTTTCACGAAATTCAAACTTAGTGAGACACATGAAGAGACACACGAAGGGACACATAATGAGACACGTGACGGAGAAAATATTAAGTTGTGGTGTCTGTGAGGAAAAATTCACTGTGCAGAGTCAACTCAGCAGTCACAGGTGTGTTTGGAAGTCCTCACAGCTCCAAAGCAAGTCTCAGAAGAACAAAGAGTCAGAGCCTCCAGCCAGCAGCTCAACTGATCCCATGGAGACAGAAGCTGATGGACAGGACTGTGGAGGATCAGAACCAGCAAGGAACTCACATTCGGGTAGACATTTACAACCAGATATTGATGGACAGGACTGTGGAGGATCAGAACCAGCAAGGAACTCACATTCAGGTAGACATTTACAACCAGATACTGATGGACAGGACTGTGGAGGATCAGAACCAGCAAGGAACTCACATTCGGGTAGACATTTACAACCAGATATTGATGGACAGGACTGTGGAGGATCAGAACCAGCAAGGAACTCACATTCAGGTAGACATTTACAACCAGATACTGATGGACAGGACTGTGGAGGATCAGAACCAGCAAGGAACCCACATTCAGGTAGACATTTACAACCTGATACTGATGGACAGGACTGTGGAGGATCAGAACCAGCAAGGAACTCACATTCAGGTAGACATTTACAACCTGATACTGATGACAAGACCTCAGACTGTTCTGATACTGATGACAAAAGTTCTGACTCTGAGACAGATAACAAGACTTCAAACTCTTCTGAACCTGAAACTGATGACAGTGATGATTGGAAGGAGACCAGTGAACCTCAGTCCTCACAGCTTCATCAAGGACAAACTGAACAGATGGAAACAGAAAGTGATGGAGAGGACTGTGAAAGATCAGAACCAGATACTGATAAGAGTCCAAAGTTTTCCAATGGTTGGAATAAATCAAGGAAACGTAGATCAGCTTTAAACAATCACTTTAGTTGCTTTGAGTGTGGTAAAGAATTTACCCAGAAAAGAAATCTGAATAGACACATGATTCTTCATACAGGAGACATCCGCTTCAGTTGTACTCTATGTGTTAAAACATTTGTCCAGAAGTCACAACTGCAGGAACACATGAAATGTCACGCAGGAGAAAAACCTTTTACCTGTTCGTTGTGTCATGTACATTTTTCACGAAGTGCACACTTACTGAGACACATGAACGTCCACATGAAGGAGAAAAGATTCAGTTGTGGTATTTGTGAAGAAAAATTCACTTGGCTGAGTGAGCTGACAAAACACAAGTGTACTGGAGGGTCATTTAAAAGCAGCTTCTAATGACAAAGCTTTAACACCTGAGACTGATTATAGGTCTGATTTGGAAGGAGATCAGTGAACCTTTAGAACAATGATGCTGAAAGTGAATGTGGGAGAACATTTAGCTACATGGATCACCTGATGAACCACAGTGATGAATCCTGTGGTATGAATGTTTTTCAATGTTCTGACACTCAGTGAATGTGAATGTATTCTGCATCTTGTCCTGTTGAGCTGTTATATTCTTATATTCTTTAAATAAACAGACAGTGGTTTGAAAATGGGTCTAATTTGTCTTTTCCTGACACTAAATCAGTTTCAGTTATATTCTTTCACCTGGTGAGAAAGTTCCAGATACTATTACTGCAGACCAGGACAGAGTCTACAGGACAGAGGAGTAAGACTGATCCAAGTATGAGATTTGTTGACAAGAAAAAACTAAGTATTAGTAAATCACATTAAATAACTCAAGTAAAAGTTGTGGTTTTGTATTTCTGATTGATATATTATTACATATGATCAGTGTTGGGGGTAGAGTACTTACATTATATTATATTATTAGCTCCACAATTGAAGTTCTCAGTTGTTTAGTTACATTTTCTAAAATGTAATCTATTATTATTTTAACCAACTATTCCTGTAGCATCCTTTTTACCACAAGAAAATAAAATCCACCACAAGTTCTCACCGTTCCTGTCCAGGAAGACACCTGTACGGCAGCTCAGAAGGGACAGCACTCACTTAGTGTAAATATTCCCATTATTCAGAATGAGTGAGGAAATAAGAGCAGAAACATTCCAGTAACATGTAAGTTGTGTGTGTTAAAAGCCTGGATGGAGTTTATAACTTGTATGTGAAGACACTTTGGTCCAATAAAGACTAAATGGGATGTGCGTTGTGTGTGTCATTTTTAAATCTATTGTTACCTGAGACAGTGAGGATCTCACAGAGCTCCATCTCCCTCCAGCAGCAGTGTCTCATCCTCCAGTTGGTCGGTCAAACTGCAGTAACTGATCTGAGTACTTCTTCCACCGTTATAGACTTGTAGTTTATTTGTTTGTTTTTTTAGACTCTGCTGAACGGAAAGACATTTTAATTAGATATGAGTGTGCATGTCCAGGTCTCTCACCAACTTTAATTTTGAAGAGTGAGCCCAAAGTACAAGCTGGTCCTGATCCAAAATCATCCTGATGGAGAGAGGGGACAGACGGAGACAGTCAAACATTCTGAGTAAAGAGAGAAACTGTTCAGAGATCTGTTGAACTTTGAGAAACATTTAATATGTCAACCTGCTAACTAAAGGAGATCTGGAGAGAACAAAAACACTGTTGGAATTTCTGCATTTCACTTTTCTGTGCCAGGGTTATTATAGTTTGGATTTTTTATTTAGTTTTTCAGTTTGCTTTTTTATTCCAGTTTAGTTTTAGTGAGTTTAACAAGTGATGAAGTAGTTTTAGTTTAGTCTTAGTCTTAGTTTTCTTGTTTCAGGTTTTCGGAGGAAAGTCTTGATTAGTAGAAACTGTAAAGGATGAAATAATGCTGTAAACACTGTGTTTGGTACTAACAGTTATCTCAACCAGTCACACTGAACACTATACAGTCACCATGGAGACAATGAACACTATACAGTCACCATGGAGACAATGAACACTATACAGTCACCATGGAGACAATGAACACTATACAGTCACCATGGAGACAATGAACACTATACAGTCACCATGGAGACAATGAACACTATACAGTCACCATGGAGACAATGAACACTACACAGTCACCATGGAGACAATGAACACTATACAGTCACCATGGAGACAATGAACACTATACAGTCACCATGGAGACAACGAACACTATACAGTCACCATGGAGACAATGAACACTATACAGTCACCATGGAGACGATGAGCACTACACAGTCACCATGGAGACGATGAACACTATACAGTCACCATGGAGACGATGAACACTATACAGTCACCATGGAGACAATGAAAAGAAAACTACAACTGAGCTGATTTTATCTGCTGTTCACTTTAGTTTTAGTTAGTTTTGCTTTATTTGTTATAGTTTTTATTTAGTTTTAATTTTTATTTCATTTAACTCAATTATTTTTCACTGCTAGTTTTAGTTTTAGTGGACTATAATAACCCTGTTCTGTACCAGAGGATATAAAGAGTAAATAAATGATGAACTCTGCCTGTAGGGGGCAGCACCTCACTGCTGCTGCGCTAAGCTGCCAAACCAAAAGCAGCAGAAGAAGAAGAAGAAGTCCATGTTAGTGTTTGTGTTGCAGTGAGAGCAGAGTTTGGTGAACACACCTTCTAATAAGAGCAGAAAAGCGTCAGTATTAGTTTAGTGTGAGCTGTGTGGAACATGTGCAGCCTTCAGAGTGTGAAGCTTTTCGTCCAGCAGCGGCTAACTGCGGCTGTGGAGGAGATATTTGGACATTTAGAGAAAACAATAACCGAGTATGAAGAGGAGATCCACCGCAGACACCGCAGGCTGCTGGACGAGCTTTTAAAAGCTGAAACTAAGCAGCGAAAAGCAGGTTTGTTGTCTTTATGTTGCTGGAAACATGTTGATGCTCTGTTCATGTGACCGGGACTCAATGCTAAGCTAAGGCTAACAGCTAAACCCTCCTACAGACTATTAGCCGCAGCTAGCTTCATGCTAAAGGCCGAAAAATACGAACCAACAACTAACTAGTGCAGTTATTAAGAGTTTTACATCAAACCAGAAACACTCTGATATTATTATCTTTGTGCAGCCTCTCTAAGCTGAAGACTGGAGGCTCCAACAAGAGCTGCTAACATTATTAATACATTAGTTTATTGATTAGTGTTTGGTTAATAATCAGATTATAACACATTTAATTTGTACCGCACTTTTCATTTATAGTGAAACTCACATTGTTGTAGTGTTAATAACAACATGAAGAAAACAGTAGTTAAGATGAAAAGAAAAAAGATGTTTAGATAATAAACTTAATAAAACATCAGAGTTCAACTAGAAATGACTTGAATGTTAATGGGCTTGATTTTAGTCCATTAATTCATGAGTTGTTAACCATAAAAATGAATCTCACTATAAAACTTTCACTATTATGATTAATTAATTATTCTATTCTAAGTTAAGTATTTTTAAAGTAAAACATTCCATAATCTCAAATATGCATTCAGGTCAGTAAACTGAATATTTGGGTAGTAGACATGGTCTTGGGCTTTGGAAGCACTGATAAATGCATTTCACCGTTTGCTGACATTTTATAGTTTAAACAACTAATCAATAATCAACAAAGCAATCAGCAGACATTTGCTGGTTTTCTTCTTTGATTTTAACTGAATATATTTGGGTTTTTGACAGTCAGCAAGTCAAAACAACACATTTCAATATGTTGAAAATTGGTCTTTAATTTTTAAAAAGCAAACGATAATCAGCTGACAGATTGTTTTGTCATAAAAGTGCAGACCTACAACTATTGTACCAAAAACATGATTACAAAGCTTAATGTTGTCTGTCTGTGTTTCAGTTTTACCTTTAGATGTACGAAAAGTGAACATTGGTGAAGAAGAGCAGCAGCAGGAGAGGAGCTCCAGTCTGGACCAGCAGGACCCAGATCCTCCACACATTAAAGAGGAAGAGGAGGAAGTCTGGACCAGTCAGGAGGGAGATCAGCTTCAAGGACTGGAGGAGGCTGATATCACCAAGTTCATATTGACTCCTGTTCCTGTTAAGAGTGAAGATGATGAAGAGAAACCTCAGTCCTCACATCTTCATCAAACACTAACTGAACAGATGGAAACAGAAGCTGATGGAGAGGACTGTGGAGGATCAGAACCAGACAGGAACTCACATCCAGATACACATTTACAACCTGATACTGATGACAAGACTCCAGACTCTTTAAGGACTGAGACTGATAACAGTGATGAATGGAAGGAGAGCAGTGAAGCTCAGTCAGATTTAAAGTCTCCTGTGAGTTTTAAAACTAGAAAGAAATTATTTAGCTGCTCCGAGTGTGGTAAGAAATTTAGCCAAAAAGGACACTTGGTCATACACCTGAGAATGCACACAGGGGAGAAACCTTTCAGCTGCTCAGTTTGTGGTAAAAGACTAGTATGTAAAGGATCTCTTAGGAGACATATGTTGATTCACACTGGAGAGAAACCCTTCAGCTGTTCACTTTGTGGTAAATCTTTTACTCAGTCAGGTCTGGAGTACCACCTGAAAACTCACACAGGAGAGAAACCCTTTAGTTGCTCAATTTGTGGTAAAAAATTTCCAATCATGGGGTCTCTCAGAAAACATAAGAGAATTCACACAGGAGAAAAACCCTTTAGTTGTTCAATTTGTGCTAAAAGATTCAATCGGAAGGTGACTTTGCAGCATCATATGAGAATCCACACAGGAGAGGAAACATTTAGCTGCTCTGAATGTGGTAAACAATTCGCTTTCAAACGATATCTGCAGAGACACTTGAGAATCCACACAGGAGAGAAACCATTTAGCTGCTCCTTTTGTTGTTTTAGGTTTAATAAAAAGGCAAATCTGCACAGACACATGAGAATTCATTCAAGAGAAACTGTTTAACTGCTTAGTTTGTGCTAAAAAGATGTATAAATAAAGGTGCATTGGTCACAAATTGGAAAAACTGTTTTATTTCAGTGTTTGGTCTACAAAGTTCAAAAGCACAGGTGTGTTGATGAGTCCTCAGCAGCTCAACTGAACAGACTGTGGAGGATCAGAACCAGACAGAATCTCACATTCAGATAAACATTTACAACCAGTTAGTGCTGATCATGTTTCAGACTTCACTGAACCTTTAAATAATGATCATGATTGTTAGGAGACCAGTGAACTGCAGTCAGGTTTAGACACCATATGTTTCCCTTTTAAGTGATATGTGATGTAATACTGGCTTAAAAATGTGCTCTTATTCTCTTGTGTTGCTCACGTTCATTATCCTGACGTACCAGATGGTTCCACACAACCATCTGAGAAGTCGTCCTAGGTGACTGTTTGAAAATGGGTAGCCATGTTCAAAAATACATGACCAGTGATTAGTGACCAGTGACTGTCTAAGTTAAGTAATGTGTTTCAGAATTATAAATAATGAAAAAAAGAAATGACAACTCCATATATTGAGGATTTTTCAAAAATATTCAGCATCAAGGTTTTCATGTCAGGAGTGATGGTTACAGTGATAAATACTGTGTGTAATATAAATGCAGATTTTTTAAAAAGTTTGTAAACTATTTATACTGTTGCCTTTTTATGATTTTTCATGTTTTTTGCTATGAGTTGTGATTTTGAAATAAAACTGAATACATTGAACAGGACAGAGTTCCTTTCTGCTTTGTTGTGAGTTTTGTGTTAATGAGTGTGAAGGGGTTAAATTCAGTTCAGTTGTGCTCAACTCAGTTGAATGGTATAATGTCCCCTGTGGTCTCTTAAGGAAGAGTTGTCTGTACATGCAGACCTGCTCAGCCAGTCTAACCTCAAAGGCATCCATCAAATTCAGAAAATATTCACTTTTAAGTTCTCCCAAGAGCATCGCTTCCTTGCACCTTCGTGTCGCTGGGGGGGAAGACTCTGGTGTCTGTGTGTCTGCACCGAACAGCAGCTCAGAGTACCCGGCCTTCTTCGACTCTCAGGGTGGGGTCCTGAAGGGGGTACGTGTGTCTCACTTGGACACTCAGGTGAAGAGAGGAGCAGAGCTGTCAACTGATCAACACCTGGCAGTGAGTTAGAGCAGGTTGGGGGGGGGTGGTTGCTGGACAAACATGGGAAACCTAAACGAGTAGTGAGGGTGAACTGGGAACATCTGGCAGAGGCCCCCATCTGTGAGGTCCGGGGTCTCTGCTGTGAGGCCATTGGGTCCCTATACAACCGCTGTGAGAGCTGTGTTCACATTCTCTGCAGAAAGTCAGACCTGGTCTCAGTGGGTGTTGGGCTCCATCAGGGCTGTCCCTGGTCTCTGATCCTGTTTGGGATCTTCATGGACAGAGTCTCAAGGTGCAGCCAGGGGCAGGAGAGAGTCCAGTTTGGGGACCTCAGGATTGTGTCTCTGCTTTTTGTGGTTGATGTTGTTCTGTTGGACTCTACAGGTGAAGACCTCTAACAACCTCTGGGACAGTTTGCAGCCGAGTGTAAAGTGGTCGGGATGAGAGTCAGCACCTCCAAATCTGAGGCCATGGTGCTCTGCTGGAAACAGGTTTACTGCCCCCTCAGTGTTGGGTGGGTGGGGGGGGGGGTGCTGCTCCAAGTGGAGGAGATTAAATATCTGGGGGTCTTCTTCACACTGAGAGTAAGATGGAGCGTGAGGTTGACAGGTGGATGGGTGCAGCATCAGCAGTGATGACCGTCCCGGTGAAGAAAGAGCTGAGCCTGAAGGTGAAGCTCTCAGTTCAGCAGTCAGTCTACATCCCAACCCTCACCTCTGCTCACCAGCTTTGGGTAGTGACCCAAACAATGAGATACTGGATCCAAGCAGAGAGTGTCTGGGCTCAGCCTTAGAGATCGGGTCAGGAGTTCAGACACAAATTAAGCACTGGGGCGTTTTAAATTTCACAAATTTAAAACATTTAAATGTTGAAGTTCTATCCAATCTGCTGATGCCTGACTATCATGCTGGAGACTGGGGTTTGTTTCCCACTTGGATGCAGTATAACCCTAACCCTGTGGGAACATAGGGCCTAATTTTGAAAAAAAGTAAAAGTCTAAGTAATGTGGGAACACAGAGCTGACCCCAGTCCGGGATAAGCTGCAGACAATGGATAAATGGTAGGATGGTGATCAGAGTGAGAATAAGATATAAAGAGAACAAACCTGCTCTGTGTAGCTGAAGTTGAGGCTTGAAAACAGCGTCCAGTAGTTTGCGTTGTCGCTTGTTCTCCTCTTTAGATCGAGAAAGTTCCTCCTCGTACTCTGCTATCGTTCTTTCAAACAGCACAAATATCTCTTCAGCAGCCGCAGTTAGTCTCTGATTCACCGACGCTCTCAGCATTTGGACTTTAACACAATGACAATGAAACTTTTTCTCTGTCAGAAACTCAGTTTGGTCTCCATCAGTCTGCTGCTGAGCTCCTTCACTTTATTCATAGCTAACACACAAAGCTAACTTCAGTCTCCTTGTAGCGGGAGATAAATCAGAGGTGAAACATTGTGAAGAGCACAGACAGGTTTATCCAGACATACAGAGCAGGACTCTGAACACAACCTACACACCAGTTCAGTAAAGAAAATCTCTTCCTGTTTTTAAGTCTTCTTTGTGTTCATTAGCGGATCACAAACCAGCTTCAAAGCTTCATACTGCCACCTGCTGGTTAGATTTGAGGCATTACACCATCTGACTACTGGTCTATAGAAATACAAAGAGAACTATAAAGAAAATACTGTGAATTGACAACAACATCAACAACAATATAAGAAACTCATGATTCTACAAGTGTGTTTTCACTAACCAAGACCACACCTACAAAATTATGGACTTGAACATAGTTTATAGTTTAATTGAGAATAATGAACAAGATGCGATATTGAAAAATAGATGGGTTGAGGGAAACAGAACTGAATCTGCAGCTGCTGCTCTGTTACCACTCAGGTTCCTGCTCCACCTCTTTTCTTCTGTTCTTCTTTCTTAGACAGCAGACAGAGTAGAGAGAATGGTTCATGAAGGTGGGAGGGACTTGCAATGTGTCCACACAGCCATTTAGTGCAAAAATGCCTTTAAAGTTTAACTGCACCCCAAGGGCAGAGCCTAAGCCCACCCATGTCATAACTTAGAGAAAAATAGTCTCTGTGAGGTAGGAGGACAGAAGTTGCTCAACAACATGACAGTAAGACAAACAGTGCAAACAGTGCAATTACATTTAAATGAGCCAGAAGGCAAAACACTAGACATTCTCTCTTCTGTGTGTGTTCAGAGGAATCGTCTCTGACCTTTACAGACACTCGAAGGTTACATCTTTTAAATCCAACAGCTGAAATTAAAGCCAAGTAAACAAATGAACCATCAGCTGATCTGCTTTATTCATGTTCTTTGGGATGATGTTAATGATGTTTGTTCAAACTCCTGAATAATTTCAAATGTGTTCAAACTGTTTAAACAAGCTCCACCCTGTGATCATATGTCCTTGTTCCCTCCCTTTAGATCTACAGTTTGAAAATGGGTGTAACCAACATGTGACGTAGCACTGAGCTGTCAGACTGCATTCACTTCAGGATCATGTGTTCAGATCAAAACTCAAACTTGTTTCACCTGTCAGGAGGTGAAGTTTAGACAGTCATTACCTCTGAGAGCTGAAATGGCTCAGGAAGGAGTTCAGCTGGACCGAGAAACGTTCTCCTGTTCGATCTGTCTGGATCTACTGAAGGATCCGGTGACTATTTCCTGTGGACATAGTTACTGTATGAGCTGTATTAAAACACACTGGGATGGAGAGGATCAGAGGAAGATCTACAGCTGCCCTCAGTGCAGAGAGGCCTTCACACCGAGGCCTGTCCTGAAGAAAAACACCATGTTAGCAGCTTTAGTGGAGCAGCTGAAGAAGACTGGACTCCAAGCTGCTCCTGCTGATCACTGCTATGCTGGACCTGAAGATGTGGCCTGTGATGTCTGCACTGGGAGGAAGCTGAAAGCCTTCAAGTCCTGTCTGCAGTGTCTGGTCTCTTACTGTGAGAATCACCTCCAGTCTCACTTTGAATCAACCAAGTTAAAGAAACACAAGCTGGTGGAGCCCTCGGAGAAGCTCCAGGAGAACATCTGCTCTCATCATGATGAGGTGATGAAGATATTCTGCCGTACAGATAAGAAGTGTATCTGTTATCTGTGCACTATGGAGGATCATAAAGGCCACGACACAGTCCCAGCTGCAGCAGAAAGGACGGAGAGGCAGAGAGAGCTCGAGGTGAGTCGACTAAACATCCAGCAGAGAATCCAGGACAGAGAGAAAGATGTGAAGCTGCTTCAACAGGAGGTGGAGGCCGTCAGTCGCTCTGCTGATAAAGCAGTGGAGGACAGTGAGAAGATCTTCACTCAGCTGATCCGTCTCCTCCAGGAAAGAAGCTCTGATGTGAAGCAGCAGATCAGATCCCAGCAGCAAACTGACGTGAGTGGAGTCAAAGAGCTTCAGGAGAAGCTGCAGCAGGAGATCACTGAGCTGAAGAGGAAAGACGCTAAACTGAAGCAGCTCTCACACACAGAGGATCACAACCAGTTTCTACACAACTACCCCTCAGTGTCACAACTCAGTGAACCTACAGACTCATCCAGCATCAATATCCGTCCTCTCAGATACTTTGAGGATGTGACAGCAGCTGTGTCAGAGCTCAGAGATAAACTACAGGACATCCTGAGGGACAAATGGACAAAAATCTCACTGACAGAGACTGAAGTGGACGTTCCAATGCTAGAACCAGAACCAGAACCCAAGACCAGAGCTGAGTTCTTAAAATATTCATGTAAAATCACTCTGGATCCAAACACTGCACATACATTTTTGTCATTATCTGAGGGGAACAGAAGAGCAGAACGAATGAGTCAAGAACTGTTTTATTCTAGTCACCCAGAAAGATTCACTAGTTGGTGTCAGGTCCTGAGTAGAGAGAGTCTGACTGGACGTTGTTACTGGGAGGTGGAGTGGAGAGGAGAAGGAGCTGAGGTAGCAGTCTCATACAAGAACATCAGCAGAGCAGGACGTGAATCTGGATTTGGATTCAATAACACATCTTGGTCTTTAGTTTGTCACACTGACAGTTATACATTTTTGTTCAATGATATTAGAACTCCCGTCTCCGGTCCTGGTTCCTCCAGACTCGGAGTGTACCTGGATCACAGAGCAGGTATTCTGTCCTTCTACAGCGTCTCTGAAACCATGACTCTCCTCCACAGAGTCCAGACCACATTCACTCAGCCGCTCTATGCTGGACTCTGGGTTGGTAATGAATCCACAGCTGAGTTGTGTAAACTGAAATAGACAGAAGGCATTTCAGACTAGGCATGGGCCGGTATGAGATTCTGGCGGTATGATAACCATAAGCAAAAATATCATGGTTTCATTTCAGACTTCATGTGTCAGATGTTGTAATTCTTCATGTTTTTATTTCCATGTTTCTAAACTCAACACATAAGTTGTCAAACTGGGATTGTCAACACATTTTTCACTTTTCATTTGTTATGTTTATATTTTCTTTAAATGTGACTTTTTCCTGTGTGTTTTTATCCATGGAGGCTCTCACTGCTCATCACCATGTTTTAACCTTCACTGACATTTCTTCAGATGGAAATGTGAACTTCTCTTTGTTCTAAATGTTAGTTTCATGTTTGTATTGATGTATTTGTGTCTGTTGTTTCTGAAACAGAGAAAACAGCAGAACTTCCTTCATCACAGATATTTTGTCCTCATCACTTTGTAAATTCATTTTAAAAAATTTCAATCAAACTGTAATGATCATGATAATCAGAGACAATTAAACATTACTGTGATTAGCCCATCTGTTGTCCTTGGCCAGGTGTGAGTTGGGAGCCTAAAATTGGAGTACAGTACTGAAGTATATGAAGGTATTATTGGTGCAAAAGGTTTGTGCACCTGTAACAGTGGAATTTGTAGTTGTGTACAGTGATTGTGTATGTGTGTCAGTAAATTTGAGGTCACATACTCTATGAGTTGTGTACTTGTAGATTTTTTTCTCTCCACAAATACTACACAAAACTTACACATTCACAAATTCTTAATTACAGGTGCACAAATCCTATTTTACAAGTCACAGATTAAAAAACTGACACATTCACATTTTTGCTCCTATTGTTGTAGTACATTTGGTGCAAAACATATTTGTGTACCTGTAACAAAAAATGTGAAGTCGTGGATAAAATTTGAATATGTGCAATAAATATTCAAATTATGTAAAATAATTTCTCACGAAAATGTTTGTGTTCTTTTAAAACACAAACACAAATCGACAAGTACAACTGCTCGAATCTTCCACACGAGTCACAGATTCTGTTTCCTTCAACTACAAATCACAAACCGCGCCTCCACTGAGATATGTGGTGCAGAACTATCTGTGCATTCAGTCTATGGAGCAAAAGGCGGGTGCTGATCTGAGATCGACTGATCCCACAGCCAATCAGAGAGGAGAGGGGCTTTTGTCCCACAGCCAATCAGAGGACAGCGGCTTTTGTCCCACAGCCAATCAGAGGAGAGCGACTTTTGTTTCTATGCTGAGTGAGAAGATGCAAAGTTCCCGCCCGTGGATCTAACGTATGCTAAAGCAACGGTAGCAGATACATACTCAACTTTCAAGGTAGGTTGTATTTTTAACCACATTAATAAATAATCCCCGACGCGAAGCTGAGAAATTTAGCGTTATGTTATGTTATGTTTTGATATATATATACACTTACTTATATACTGTTTTACTTTAAAAAAGACGGGAGATAGAAAGTGAATGACAGAGAGAGGCGACCGGTGAATGACATGAATAAAAACTGTTTTCTGATTACTGATGGTTTAATGTAAGCCTATAAACACAGCTGTGTATGATATTTTATCCGACCCATAACGGATCCTGCAGATATAACTGTGAAACGCAAATCACTCCTCAGTATTAAATACACACATTATTCTACAGTAGGCTAGATGTTTGTCCGGTCCCAATTCCACATGTAATTCACATTTATTTTCAGCGTGATTTATATTAGTATAGAATATGTTATTAATGAGTTTATACATGTATTTATTTGACGTTTTTCCTGCCGGACATTTTGGCCGTTGATATTTTAATCTGCCGGCATATGGCTAACATAATGACATAAGTTAAATTGAAATCAATCCTGATAAACTGTGCGTTACTGTGAAATTTAGCGTTATGTCACTTTTCCTCTGTTTTGATATGTTTTCAATGAATACACATATATCTATATGTGTGTATTGTTGTAGTCTTTTCTATCATAAATTGGAACAAGAGAGTCAGGGTCAGATCGGCTCATGCAGGTTTAGTTTTCAGACAACAGACGTGGAAGAGTCATCTAACTTATATGCTGTTTTTCTAGTAAAGTAAATTACTCCTATTCTCCTCTGCCTTCTAGGAAAATGACAGATCATAGTGCTTCACCTCAGGTGAGTGTCATTTCCGGTATACATCACTCAGTCAACACCTAAGCTGCTTTTTAATCATGTTTATTTTTGACACCCAATGAATTTTTTTCATTGTCATTTGTTTTTTCCTCCTGTCTAGGCAATGTTGCTTGACCACATAATGGACAGGCTTTATAACCGGCTGTCGGGCTGGCTTGAAAGGTCCCCTCATGATCATGACTTCCTAGAGTTCGCCATTTCCCAGGAGCTGGTCCTACTCAGTGCGTGTTCAAGCCAGCTCCAGATACCACAGGATTTTTTCCGTTTATTAACGGACTTGCATGCCCTTGTGGCTGCCAAAAACGAACATCATCAGGTTGTTACAGTTTCCCTGGAGAGAGGACAGAGTGGTCGCCCTAGAATTATATTAAGCGAGGAATATGTGTCTGAGCTTCTTGGTATGGGGCTATCAGTAACATGTATAGCCCGACTTCAAGGGGTTTCGAGGTGGACACTCCAGAGACGGATGTCAGAGTGGGGTCTCTGTGTTAGGGATCTGTACAGCACGATGTCTGATCAGGAGCTAGACATCTTGATTAGAGATATACACACCACCAACCCAAACGCCGGATACCGGATGGTGATGGGACTGCTACGGGCGCAAGGGTATCGCGTCCAGTGGAGCCGGATCCGTGCATCTATGCACAGAGTCGACACTTTGGGGGTTGTTACAAGGATGTCGGAGTTACGTTGTGTGGTGCGCAGGGCATACTGTGTCCCAGGCCCCAGATCCCTGATGCACATTGACACCAACCACAAGCTGATACGGTTAGTTTTTTGTCTAATACCACCTCATTCAAGGGCTTATTGTAAATGTACAAGATAAATGGTTCGATGATGATACTTTTTTTTAACCCCCATCTATAATAAGGTACAACATGGTGATCTTCGGTGGGGTCGATGGCTTCTCTAGGAAGGTAGGGATTATAATTTGAAGAATATCGTTATAGAATTTTTGTTCATGGCGTAGTGATTATTTAAAGACTGGTACCATGTTGAAGTGACATCTGTATTTTCATATGAACATGTACACTATATGTAGTACTAGGTTTAATCAATTCATGTCATATTCATCAGTCTTTGAAAATGTGTTTTGTATATAGGTTGTAGCGGAACATCTTGCTCTGACCAGAAAGAAAAAGAAAAAACTTACTTTGAACCGTAAAATATGCAATAAAATCATAGATTAACGAAAGAGACTCAATTTGCTTTGGAACAGAAAGAATGTGGATACGAGCTGTGTTAATTAAGCACCATGGACAGCATGCTTCATGCAGATTCAGGGGTGTTGTGCAGCAGAAGTTTCCATTAACCTGTCATTATCATCATGATGATCATCAATTCCACTTTCATCACTTTAGATATTTGACTGATTCAGTAAATTGACTTTAGTTAAGTCTATTAAATTGAATTACGGTATTTGATTGTATCCAATTAAATAATCGTAATTTCCGGATCTCGCGTCCGGTGGTGCCCCTGATAACGAGTGTTTATTTAAATGAGGATCCAAATCCGATACAATAACATGGTATTCTTTATTATTTCCAAAGATTATGTATCTTGGGGTTAGAAATAACAACAAGGCCTGCACAACCCTTGCCTTCTTCAGTGAAGCTATTGAGAAGCATGGCGTTCCACAAAGGTAAATCTTGTACATTTAAATTGATATATTCGAGCTGTATACAATATCTCATATTGTCATATAAGTGACCTCACCTATTGCCTTAAATCTACCATTACAATAAATTAAAAACTTAATTCCTTACAAATTCCACAATCATCTCTCAAGGGTTCGGGGTGACCACGGGGTGGAAAATGTTGATGTTGCCCGCCTGATGTTTTCTCTTCGAGGAACCGGAAGGAACAGCTTCATTGCTGGAAAAAGTGTACATAACCAGAGGTAACCACAAAGATACACACATGTTCCTACAGTACTTACAATCCGTCCCCACTTTTATCATATGAAAAATAGCCATTATCAACCCATTCACAATATGATTTATTTTAAGATTCATCTCATCTCCTATTTTCTATTCTAAAGAATGCAGTTCAAAAAATGTGGGTATTAGTCTTGGACAGTTATATTGCAATGGAGAATGCGCTAGTTTGTGGTGACTGGTAGCATTATTCACAATCATCCATAAATATTGACTTTTTCATCAAGGTTATTTTAGACATCCAGTGAAAAGACAAACTGTACAAAAATGCCTGGTTCAGGTGCTGTCCAAGATGGTTTTGTGTTTAAGCAAACAACAGCTTTACTGATGACTGCCACTGTCAACAACATCAATAGCCATATTGCCCACATCAATCCCCAAACATTGTCACAGTCATTTACTATGTTGTCTACATCATTCAAAATGGTGAATACAAATCATTTCCTTTAAACAGAATTGAACGTCTATGGAGAGATGTGTTCACAGCAGTCACAGGCAGGTTCTACTCTATGCTGCACCAGCTGGAGGAAGATGGTCTTCTTGACCTTTCCAGCAGTGTTCACCTCTTCTGCTGCCACTATGTTTTCATTCCTCGCCTCCAAGCCCATCTGGACACATTCAGAGAGGGCTGGGACAATCACCCTCTTTCCACAGAGAGGAATCTTACGCCGAACCAATTGTGGCACATGGGACTACAGCACAGCTCTGACGAATACACTGATGGGGTAAGTATTTGTGAAGCACACTCACTATGCATGGAACAAGTCAAGATAAGTAATCACTACTTATGTTACAGGATTTGCGCATCCCAGTGATCGACTGGGAGTGTAGTGGTCTCATACCCAGCGATCCTGACAGTGGTGTCCATGTCCCTGAGACTGACTGTCCACTGACACCTGAAGGCCTGGCGGAACTTCATGCTGCTGTGGACCCAATGGGACCCTCATCATCCATGGGAGTGGAGAAATATTTAGCTGCACTTCAATATATGCAGCACAAAGGGCATGTGTAGTCATCTTAATTCACCTCATAAGTAGCACATCACCCAAAATGCTCCCTCCAGCGTGTTGTCAGAGGTTGTTTCTGGGCTCCTAAGTCATGTGACCGACTTAACCATCATCCTTTATTCAAAATGTAATAAAACTAATGCGCATTGACCACAGAAATTAATTAATATGCACATAAATGACCAAAAATACATAACAAATTGGTCAATATTTTTATAGAAGTTTTATTAAAGATGAACCTTTCTTTAATTGATCAATTAATTGGGATCTCTTGAGTGAGTTTATTAAAAAGATACCATATATTTGAGAAGATGTAGATCACAAATAAAGGCCTATAGTTTAATATATTGAAAAATTACAATTAAATATCTCCCTGAAATCATTTAATCTTAATTCATCAATGGATAAAAAGGCAGATTCTGTACTTTTTTAAACCTCCATATATTGAAAAAGTGTATATAACAAATTTTTATTTTTCACCCTAACTCTTTATTAATTTGCTGTTGACTTAAACATTTCTTTCCGTCAATTCAGTTTCATTTTTCTTCTTTCAATAAAACTTGAAACTCAACACAAAAAACTAAATCCTAATATTGCTCTAAGGGTCTTAAAATGCCAAAATTTAGAAATCCAAAAACTCCTTTTAATTAGCTTTGTCTGAATCTCTCATTTCATGTTAAAACCCCCCCCCAAAACATTTAACACATTAGGTCTTGTGGTTTCCTGTGGTTGCTCAAAGGAGTCTGGTCAGTTTCAGTTCACTTCTCCCACTAATGGGTTCAGAGTCATTACTGTATTTAAAAAAAAAAAAAATATTCAGGGGGTGGCTGTGGCTGACTGTCCACTTTGTCCTTTGAATGTTTCTTTTGTCTCTTTTGAAGACCTTTTTGTTTCCCTCCTTTAAATAAATATGTTTGATATCTGCATTTGGATCCAGTTTCTGATAACCCTGACAAGATCTGTCCTTTCAAGCATATGCTTTTAACACTGAGACAATTCTCTGAAACTCTCAAAAATGATAAAACTTAACTTGAAAAAGCAATACGGTAACAGACTGCACAGTGCACAGCATGAATAGATGTTCATGTAGGGACACATACCTCAATTGCTCTCCTTAAGTCAGAGAACCAGACACTCTCCACAAGTGTGAGTCAAGTTATTTCAGTATTTAATTATTCAATAGCTATAAATGAACATGTAAAACAGTGATATTACAACAAAAACATTACTTAAACGGAACAAGATTTTATATTTCACTACCAGTGGGCTTGAAAAAGGTAATAATGTATGGAGATCAAATATGCTGAAAATTAACAGTAACAAGTAACAATCAAACTAAGAAAATTTGATTAGAATGCAAAATGTCTTAGAGGGATTACACCGGGGTACTTTGGACTCTTGACCCCAGTAGACTATATCTTAATTTTAAATTACAAAGTTCGTCGTCCATTAATATTGCCACACTTTAAATGAGCAAAAGCAACTAAGTTGTTCACAGCAGCCCAAATCCTGTGTCACTTGTGGCAATGCAGGCTTTTAACTGACAACTAAATGACTTGTAGCTGCTGTAACTGCCAGGCAAACGAAGGGTGCGGAAGCATGTGGATGATGTTGGGTATTCGTCTTCCACCACCTCCACTCTCATGTTGGCCATGGGTATCTCCCATCCAACCCAGAATTTGATCAGCTGCTTCAGCTCATCTTGTGATACTAAAAGTAAAGAGTCACATCAAAATATTGGATAACAGCATGCCCCAATAGACAAATATCACACTTTAAAACACTTTCAGAGCCACCGATAGTGGTCTCATTTCAGTTCATTAAATTCCCTACTCAATCATCGTAATAGATAACTGAACAAGAACTTTAAAACAAAAAGGACATTCCAAGCGGACACCAGGACAGAATATCAGTACATGAATCACCTGTTGTCACAAACTGGCGCAAGTATCCCAATACCCGACACTTGCTCTCTACGGAGACCCCATCGTTCTCGCCTTCCAGGTCGCCTTCCTCGGGCCAGAGTATTTGCTGTAGCAGGACCTGTTCGAAATAAATATAGTGGGTATGGAAAGTATTCAGATCCTCTTAAACAGTTCACTATTTCTAATGGTGAAGCCTCATGTCAAAATAAACAGGACTTACAGCTGGAGGTCCTGCCAAACTGAATTTATTTTTTTAAATGTGGACATGAGGCTTCACCTTAAGAAATAGTGAACTGTTTAAAAGGGTCTGAATACTTTCTGTACCCATTGTATATTTATGGCAACTATACACAGGTTTAATTCTTTTGTTGATTATGTGACTTGTTGTGCACCATGCAGCTGTCATTACAAGATATGTTGTTGTCTAACAATTTTGTTGACTACCTCAGCACTGCATCCAGCTGCTGCCTGTCTTGGAAACAATGATGCCACAGTATCAGGACGAGCATCTAATAATTTCCATACTGAGCAGTCCTTCAGCCCTTGTTTGAGCTGCTTCAGTTGCCGCCTGTTTCGCCCAAGGACCTTTAAAATGTCAGAGGGATAACATGAAGGGACTTTCTCTTTTCAAGGCCATGTTTTTATCTTTTAATTCACATTTCAACCACAGCTATGTATTTATCTGTGCTACTGAGCTCTAAAATAAAATTACAATATATCATATGGATATTTCATGGAGAGATTTTTCCAGTTATATAGATATCAATAAATACTAGCATAACTTTAACTCTCAACTGAGCAAGTCCTTCCAGGACAGTGGACTGGACATTTATACTTACTGCATGCTGGAGGAGATTATGCAGAAGCCAGGTGCGGTTGCTTTCTGTTAACACCGGAAGGTCCCATGACAGTGCCAAAGCATTCACAGCTGCCTTCTCATCCTCAGTGAGTACACTTTTAGTTCTCTTCTCTCCTTGTCCATCTTCAAGCTTCCGTATCATAAAGAAAACATGGCAATCACATATGACACAGAGAGCCACTTTCATGAGGAATAATGACACATTCAAGCCCTTTTTTTAACTTTAAATATAAACGCTCACATCCACCACAGCTAAATTAGCAAAAAATGCAGGACCAGACTACAGAAATCAAACAATAAAAACTCTCACAAATTAAATATATTATGGTTCTCTGTTGTTACCAGTGTTATTGTCTCCCTGATGTCTATGTCTGCCACATCTTCAAGGGTGATGGTGGCTGTCTGGGGTGGATTGTCTAACAGAACATGAAGCACTGCTGGGCTAACACCTGTCAGACGAGGGCCCCCGTGAAGGAAAGAATGTCCTATCATTCTCCCTGCCATGACAAATAGTTCATTCTGTGCTAACACTTGGGACGTGGAAGGGATTAGGTGGTCAGGTTGGCCTTCAAAGAGCACAGTGCCACATGCATTTCCTAAAGGGAAATAACACATCAGAGAACACAATATAAATGTGACATGCAGCCTTGCTTTATTTAGATACATTGCCTTTGTGTTGTATCCTAGTTACTTTTCCTCCAAAGAGATTTGATTGATTTTTGGTTCCACAGTTTTTCCTCTCTGTGAGTGATTTTGATTTGTCTACTTTGATTATATATTCCTCTGTAAGACTGACTTTTCTTTGCTACTTAGTTATTAAATTATTATTCAATTGTACTTTGTCTCGAGTCGTGCGATTGGGTTCAACACCTTGTTCAGTTCTGACAGGTATCCTATGAATCGAATCCGGGATGGATAGTCCACAACTGTTTAGTAAGAACATTATTTATGTTGTCTTCTGTTATATATATTTATATCTATATTAACTTGTCTTGACATATACATAACTTACCAAAATCAGTAGTGAAACCATGCTGCAACTTGTGCATGACCATGCTGAAGAAGTGGCGGTTTACCCCATCTCCAATGGCTACATCTCCTGCAAACAAAGGTTCAATGGTTGAATTCAAAAAATGAAACAAATACACATAGATTCATTACACACTACGTGTAATATTAAAAGTCCTATTTCCTTTTATTTATTTTAATTGTAATGATTATGGCTTCACAAGACTGCAATTCAATATCTCAAAGAAATTGAATATTACACAAGACAAATCAAAAAATGTAATTTTAATACGGAAATGTTGACCTTCTGTAAATGATGTCCCCGATCCATTATGCTCACTTCAAATTGTAACATCATATCAAGCCCACAGTGTAAGATTTTGAGAAATCCTGATTGGTATTACAGTACCTTGTAATTTAGCTTGAAATGGCCTGGCCCAGTCAGTGTTACGAGCCTTATACAAGTTGAAGATGCTGCCTTCTTGCTCCTCTACATCCTCTCTGATGTCAAATTTGATTTTAAGCGTAGGCTCATCTTCTTTATTGTGCAGACATTGTTTTCTGTATTCCTCTGCAGCATGCTCTGGGTCAACCATGCTTTTCCAGCCTGCAATGGAAAATAGTTACTTAGATCCTGCACAGGAAAACAGTAGGCCTGTAGAGCTTCTCTGTATCACTTACACAAGTTTTGTCCACACATTCATTAAAAATACAAGCCATAATTACTTGCTGTATAACATAATTTTAACAAACACACAAATAAATGCAAACCTAAATCTGTGTTGTTCACAGGTGTGGATAATGGAATGTCCTCTGTGGGTAGGGCAGCTGAGGCGCTAAGTGTTGCATCAAATGAGGTACAGGCACTACTGCAGCTCCCAGAAGCTATTGCAACATCATCCATGATCACAGGACAGCTTCACACAAATAAAGAAGGAAACAAAAGAATGCACACTAATTTAGAATGGTTTTACAGTGTTTAGCAGTTGCCATCAGCTGTCTAACCATGTACTGTGAAAGTCATTATATAACTCTTGGTTTTCACCATTATTCAAAGTCAAATTACACTCAAGAAATATATCACTGGACTCTATGTGACCTGTACATATTTTATGTTTACAATTCACCAGTATTATTCAATAAATCCTATCAGCTATACCTTTCTCCACAAGTGCTGGCGTGGTACTCAATAACTGATGTGGGGACATGCTCACCACAAACCGGACAGGTGTCCTAGGAGGCAAACAGTTATAATACAACACATACATTAAATTGAACATGACAATTGTCCAGCAGGAGTTGCTGCAGCACTTACTGCAATACTGTCCATAATAACTGCTAAGTATCCCTTTTTAAATCATCATACAGCCATAATATGCACATAACCCATAAGTAATGCTTTTGTGCCATTGGTATGAAATGCAGCATTATGAAACAGAGTTCAGTGACAGCTTACCAGAGACACAATCTCAGACTCCTCTTCATCAGAAACAAATCGATTTACATCAGATTCATGTTTCTTCAAGAGAAATTTAAAAACACCATTAGTGATACTTTTTAACATATTTTAACATACATTTTTCTGTTGAATACAAGGTTACAGTACAATCAATTTATCCAATTGTAAAGTAATTAATAATGAGTTACTTTTTTACATAGTCATAAGATAACTTACATCACCACAGGACTCAATGTGAAATTGTAGCAGCGGCAGAGGAACTGACTGCCCACATGACATGCATGCATGTTTGGGCATGTGTTTAAACTCCTCTGCATCATAGGGCAAAGGAGTGGTGTCGATTTTCTCTTGAAGTGGAGTGATGTAGATTACATACTTCCCACCGTTGGACGAGGTTTTCAAATTTTTTGCTGTATAGCCCTCTGACCCCTGTGGCAGTGGGGTTATGCGGCGTTGTCCACTGCCACCTTTTGGAATGATAACAATTTGTTAGAAGAAAAATCTTCCATCAAAAGATACTTTTAGTATTCAATGTAAAACACCACCACATATTCTGAATATTTAACACAAACAAACCTGTAGCACTTCAACACATGTATACTTTGGGTGAAACATTTTAATGTACATTATTGATGAAAAAAGTTATAACCATATTATACTTAATAGTAAAGGTACTGTATGGTATACAACAAAGAAAAAGTACTCTTACCTGAAGCTTTTTGGAGAAGCCAGCCACCAAGCAGGCCCCTCATTTTTGGGTAATTTAACAGCAGTGTTCTGCTTATCTGTAAAAAGTTAAAAAATATCATAGTGTGCACTGTATGATCTTGAATGTCTCTGACGGACTAACTTATCTTGTTTCCAGAAATGCGTGGTACTTGATAACATAAGGTTGAACAGGTTGCTGAAGATATACGCCAATCAGGCATAATATTGTAACGACTGTTAAGTAAAGTGGTACCTTTTATTGGGTGTGGTATATTCGTGACAAAAATGTTCAAAGTTGATAGCAGGAAAAATGAACATGCATAAGAATTTGAGTTAGTATGACAAAGGCCAAATATGTGATGACTAGATGACTGGGTCAGAGAATCTCAAATTTCAGATGCTTGTTCAGTGTCCTGGTGTGAACAAATGTACAGTCTCATATGTAGTGACAGTCATAGCGCCACCTACTGGCAACAGGAAGTCACTTGCTTCATTCTTTCACTGATTTCTCTCATAATCTTAAGTATTTACACCTGAAATTGACTCAGCTGAGACATAAGACCTTGGTGATGCTACATTCTCCGACTGAGACACAGCCCGACATGCGTGGGGGCGCGAGGGCCCGTTCATCACTGCTTGCAGCTTTAATTTAATTTAGTATGTTAAAAACCACAGAGCTGTGTGGCATAATGAAAGCTATTTCAATGCAGAATAACTAATATCAATGTTAATGTCATCACACATCAACCACTACTTCTTTCGAGATGATTTTTAAAAATGTCTTTAAAACTCACCTCTGTGTGGATGGCATTATCAGCTATTGAGACAGTCCTTCTCCCAAGACCTGCTTGGAGTAGGACTGCCTCATTTCTTGGGGTTCTGTCCATGTTTTCTGGCAGCAAACAGAACTGTATGTCACTGTGCTTACACACAGTGACACGTGGTGGATCTCCTCCTTTCCTTCTCCGTTTCTGGCCAGAGAACATGGATGGGAATGACCTTGGACGAAGAGTAGACAGTTATCAATATGTGAAGTCTAAATATCCAACTTTTAAAAGAATGCCTCCCTGCTGAACCACTGGTACTACTAACATGTATTTTTCTTGCAATTCAACGCTAGGTAGGCAGTAACTTACCTCTGCATCTCCTGCTGAACAGTTGTCGGTCTGCCAGCTCCCATCCCTGCAGTCCCAGCTCCCATCCCTGCACTCCCAGCTCCCATCCCGGCTCCCATCCCTGCAGTCCCAGCTCCCATCCCTGCAGTCCCAGCTCCCATCCCTGCAGTCCCAGCTCCCATCCCGGCTCCCATCACTGCAGTCCCAGCTCCCATCCCGGCTCCCATCCCTGCATTCCCAGCTCCTGTCCCGGCTCCTGTCCCGGCTCCTGTGTGGTTGGCAATGCAGCTTACCAGCATGCGGACTGCTCTATCAATGTTTGTTTCCTGGTGATTTGGAAAAATGTGAAAATTAAATTAAATGTAACGTTATAACAATACTATATTTCTATTTGTTATGGTAAGTCAATGTATAACACAAAATGCAACAAAATAAATATGCTAAATAGGTTTCATTGCTTAAATGACATGACACTCACCTGAGGTGAAGCACTATGATCTGTCATTTTCCTAGAAGGCAGAGGAGAATAGGAGTAATTTACTTTACTAGAAAAACAGCATATAAGTTAGATGACTCTTCCACGTCTGTTGTCTGAAAACTAAACCTGCATGAGCCGATCTGACCCTGACTCTCTTGTTCCAATTTATGATAGAAAAGACTACAACAATACACACATATAGATATATGTGTATTCATTGAAAACATATCAAAACAGAGGAAAAGTGACATAACGCTAAATTTCACAGTAACGCACAGTTTATCAGGATTGATTTCAATTTAACTTATGTCATTATGTTAGCCATATGCCGGCAGATTAAAATATCAACGGCCAAAATGTCCGGCAGGAAAAACGTCAAATAAATACATGTATAAACTCATTAATAACATATTCTATACTAATATAAATCACGCTGAAAATAAATGTGAATTACATGTGGAATTGGGACCGGACAAACATCTAGCCTACTGTAGAATAATGTGTGTATTTAATACTGAGGAGTGATTTGCGTTTCACAGTTATATCTGCAGGATCCGTTATGGGTCGGATAAAATATCATACACAGCTGTGTTTATAGGCTTACATTAAACCATCAGTAATCAGAAAACAGTTTTTATTCATGTCATTCACCGGTCGCCTCTCTCTGTCATTCACTTTCTATCTCCCGTCTTTTTTAAAGTAAAACAGTATATAAGTAAGTGTATATATATATCAAAACATAACATAACATAACGCTAAATTTCTCAGCTTCGCGTCGGGGATTATTTATTAATGTGGTTAAAAATACAACCTACCTTGAAAGTTGAGTATGTATCTGCTACCGTTGCTTTAGCATACGTTAGATCCACGGGCGGGAACTTTGCATCTTCTCACTCAGCATAGAAACAAAAGTCGCTCTCCTCTGATTGGCTGTGGGACAAAAGCCGCTGTCCTCTGATTGGCTGTGGGACAAAAGCCCCTCTCCTCTCTGATTGGCTGTGGGATCAGTCGATCTCAGATCAGCACCCGCCTTTTGCTCCATAGACTGAATGCACAGATAGTTCTGCACCACATATCTCAGTGGAGGCGCGGTTTGTGATTTGTAGTTGAAGGAAACAGAATCTGTGACTCGTGTGGAAGATTCGAGCAGTTGTACTTGTCGATTTGTGTTTGTGTTTTAAAAGAACACAAACATTTTCGTGAGAAATTATTTTACATAATTTGAATATTTATTGCACATATTCAAATTTTATCCACGACTTCACATTTTTTGTTACAGGTACACAAATATGTTTTGCACCAAATGTACTACAACAATAGGAGCAAAAATGTGAATGTGTCAGTTTTTTAATCTGTGACTTGTAAAATAGGATTTGTGCACCTGTAATTAAGAATTTGTGAATGTGTAAGTTTTGTGTAGTATTTGTGGAGAGAAAAAAATCTACAAGTACACAACTCATAGAGTATGTGACCTCAAATTTACTGACACACATACACAATCACTGTACACAACTACAAATTCCACTGTTACAGGTGCACAAACCTTTTGCACCAATAATACCTTCATAGAAGTACAGTAGTTGAGTAAGCTACAGGCCCTTGAACTTGTACACAGACTTGTACTTGATTCACCATTTGTTTCATATCTAGGATTTCCTCTTGGCTACAAACTAAACCTAGGAGTGGTACGTCCTGTTGTACCAGTCACATACAACCAACCTGCTGTACCCCAAAACAAAAACAATGTGATGTTTAAGTAGTTGTCCCAATAGTTTGTGTCCCATTCATTACACTGAAGACATTTTGAGCTGTAATACTTTACACTTCAGAATCCATAATCATGGTGACATTAACCTGTCTGAAATAGTATTTCTGACAGTTAAGCATGATATTATCAGTCATTTAAATTGGCATTTTTTTCAAAACAATAAATAAATAAAGAATGAAAAAATATTAAATTATCTGAAGGAGAGGCCTTTTCATACAGTATAAAGCAGCTGTGGACAATAGGTACTATTTTTATGCCAAATTAAACACATCTATTGGCATATATGACATTATTCTGTCATTTCTGTGCATTTGCTGAAATAAATGAGTTTTTGCACTGAAGTCCCAGCAGCCTCAACTATGCCACCCGGTGGTTGTTGGTGAGCACTGCAGCTAGTGCTGGAAACTGTCCCCTCTATTGCCATAGCAACCACATCCTCAGAAAGGACAGGGATGCTCTACAGTCAGCTCCTCTGAAATAAAACCTACCTAGCTCTGCTGACGGTGGCTTCTTCCACTGTCAGCTTCCACAGCCGAGTGTACCAAATAATTTGCCAAAACGCTAACCACAGTTAATTCCAGTCCCACCACTTCCTTCTATAGATCTGAGCAATCTGACTAAGGACTGAACAGACAAGGAAACTCCTCAAAGGCATCAATGTCTCCAGTCTTTACTTGAGGGGAATTAAGGATGAGAGCAATTTCACTTTGAATCAGTTGATGTCTGCAGTATATGGGTCAGGGAAACAGTGATCAACCTTTGTTAATGAATAAATCCAAATTAATATTATTTTTGTGTGCATTATCAAACTTCACTGTATCAATAAATTAACACGAAAAACTAAAAAAAAAAGGGAGCTGTCATCAAACTTAAATGTCACATTATTTCTTTTATTGACAAAACAATGTAATTTCCAAAGGTTCATTTGGTGAAGTCTGCAGGAGGAGGATTTGTGGACTTGATGAATCAACCTTGGCACTCACAGACATTTTGATCCAGCTGTAACAGTATTTCCAACATATTACTATACAGTTCTTATAGTACTCAGCATTTGTAACATCAGTTGTCTTCTTCTTATCTTATCATGATGATCCAAAAATGTCCATGTTGTTCCCACCGGTGGCTGGGTATCGTTTAAAACATGATGATACCAGCACCAATCCAAGTTCCCTTAAAGTGATCCTGATACCAGCTGAGTCCTTCATCAGATTCCCATTAACACATTTAGGTCTCTGTCTGTTATCTGGTGTAACAGTGTGTAGCTTAGACTCACTTTACAGCGTTTAGGAGGCATCTTGGCTGCTGAACTGCTAAACACGCTAACTCAGATTCACCACCACAGACGGGTCGTAGCTGCTGTGGCAGTGGACCAATCACATGTCGCTTTAACCCTTTATTGGGCAAATAATTATATTTGGTAACTTCTGTAAAAATCCCAAAATCCTCAATATCCTTCCTTCCTTCCCTTCCTCCCTGCCTTCTTTCTTCCCTTCCTCTTTTCCTTTCTCCCTCCCTCGTTCCTTATTTCCTCCGTCCTTCCTTCTTTTCCTTCCTTCCATCTGTCCTTCCTCCCTCCCTCCTTCTCTCCTCCCTTCCTTCTTTCCTTCCTTCCATCTGTTCTTCCTCCCTCCCTCCTTCTTTCCTTCCTCCATCCCCCTTTCTGCTTCCTTCCTTCCTTCTTTCTTCCCTTCCTCCCTCCTTCTCTCTTTCTTTCCTCCCCCCTACCTTCCTTCCTTCCTTCTTTCCTCCGTCCTTCCTTCCTTTCCTTCCTCCCTCGCTCCTTCCTTCCTTCCTCCCTTTCAATGAGTGTCCTATAAAGGGTTAAATCCAAGAACGCTTGTGTTGATTGGCTGTGAGCAAGTGCAGAGTAATAGTTCTGGGTGCAAAAAGGATCAATTGCAGGCATCGTTTGACGGGAGACGTTTCAATACTACTTGGTATCGAGTTTCTTCAGCAACACCGTTAAAGGTATGGAGTACTCCCACCTAAGCTAACTGGTGACTGAGATGGGAATGAAGAAGTCTCCTTCACAGCAGGGTCTCTCAGACTTGTTGAAGGTTCAGTTACTGCTGCTGCTCTCACCGACACACTTGTGGCTTTTGACCTGCGACTGCCATGTGAACCTTTTGTCACAAACACTGCAGCTGAACTGTTTCTGTCCGGTGTGCACGGAGAAGTGGTACGTCAGATTAGCCTTCTGTGAGAAGCTTTTATCACAAACTGGGCAGCTGTACGGTTTCTCTCCTGTGTGGACCGTCATGTGTTTTTTTAGACCTCCTTTTTGTGTAAAACTTTTCTCACAGTACAAGCAGCTGAAGGGTTTCTCACCAGTGTGGATCCTCATGTGATTTACCAACGCACTGCGCACGGCAAAGCTCGTGTCACAGAATGAGCAGCTGAAGGGTTTTTCTCCTGAGTGACATCTCATGTGACGAATCAAGTTCGGCCTCTGAGAAAATCTTTTACCACAAACTGAGCAGCTGTACGGTTTCTCTCCTGTGTGGTAGCGCATGTGTCTCCGCAGACTGTCCTTACGACCAAACTTTCTACCACACTCACAGCAGATAAATGACTTTTTAACTGCATTACACATTACACTACTCACAGGACCTTCAGCAGCTGTCAGAGAGTTTAAACCTGATTGAGGTTCACTAGTGTCCTTACAGTCATCTTCACTGTGTTCAGTCTCTGGCTCTGAAGCGTCTGAAGCCTTCTCATTACTAACTGGTTGTAAATAACTATCTGGATATACGTTGCTGGCTAGCTCTGATCCTCCCACAAAGTCTCTGTACTCCTCAGTTTGGCTTTGATGAAGCTGTGAGGATTCTTCATCATCTTCACTCTTCTTCACAGATACAGGAGAGGATGGGATATCAACACCAACCAGTCTCTGAAGCTGCTTTCCTTCCTGACTGGTCCAGACTTCCTCCTGCTCCTCTTTAATATGTGGGAGCTGTGAGTCCTGCTGGTCCAGACTGGAGCTCCACTGCTGCTGCTGAGAGGGAATCTCTTCTTTATTCTGCTGGACATCTGAAATACAGATAAACACATTATAGAAAACCATCAGTTATGATTTAAAGGAACAGGTTCACAGTGTTTCCGGTGTGTGTTAACCAGCAGTCAGGTTTTCCTCTCTGTAATCATTCCTCCTGTTCATACTGACTATTAACACATCTGCTTCTAATGAGCTTCCAGTGTTCAGTGATGGAGGATTCAGTCATTTAAAGTCTCTGATCAGCTTCTATTGAGCTTCATCAGTGTGAGTTACTATAGTAACTATGGTAACTATAGTAACCATGGTAACTATAGCAGTGTGAGTTATTCATATCAGTGATATCTGACACATTTACAGTCCGTTTAGCATCAGATTCCCTCTTAATGTTTTCCTTCCTTCCTTCTCTTTCTTCCTTCTTTCCTTCCTCCCTCCTTCCTTCCTTCCTGCCTGCCTTTCCCTCCTTCTTCCTTCCTCCCTTCCCCCCCTCCCCCTTTTCCTTCCTCCCTTCCTTCTTTCCTTTCCTCCCTCCTTTCCTTCCTTCCTTCCTCCCTTGACTTGAGGACAACGGGAGGATTTAAAGTCTGTGATCAGATTCTATTGAGCTTCATCAATGTGAGTTACTATCTGTCTGTTCTGTCAGTCTGAGTGTTTCCTGCTCTACTCTGCTTCCTGTCTCCTTGAGTCATGTTAAATATGGATGATGTGTATTCAGGGCTAACATGTGAAACCTTGTGCTGCTTTACTCTTCATGTAAATGTGACGCGTGTGCTGCTGCAGGTCGACCTCGTGTCTGACATGTTACAGCCACTCCACTCCACTCCACTCCTACCTTACCTTTATTATCATCCACACGAGTTCACTGACCCACTAAAATAAAACCTAAACCATCCAGTGTTTCCCACACATAGACTAATTCGTGGCGGTGCGCCACAGATTCAACACCGGCCGCCACATATTGCGTTTCGTTATTAATTATTTTTTTAACGCTATTTTAAAAATATGCATCGTATTCGTTAAGCTGCATTTCCTTTTTCCTTTCTCTGCTCTCCCTGCGTCTCTCTGTCACTCACGCGTCTCTCTCACATAACACACACACACACACACACACACACACACACACACACACACACACACACACACACACACACACACACACACACACACACACACACACACACACACACACACACACACACGTCCCTAGAAGCGTGGAAGCTGTGCCTTAGTGCAGAGAAGACAGCTGGTGAAAGAAAGATTGGTATCACGTGCACCTTTATAAAATCACACATTAAAAAGTCCTATAAAATATTTTATATTTTGAATACAATATTGTCCCGTCCCGTCCCGTCCCTTACACCTTCTTTATAAAGTTAATTAGTCGCAAGTTTGCGGTAAAATGTAGTTGGGTTGTCGAAGTCAAAACACTAGCAGCTGTGAATCAAATAAAGTTGTTAGAAGTACTGTTATGTTCTGCTTCAACCCCCCCCCCCCCCCCCCCCCCCCCGCGCGTCGGTCGGCCAGTTTACCAACCCCCCACCCCGCCAGAACCGGCCCACCGAGATGTCCAATCCGGCCCAGTTTCCTTCTTCTTCTTTTCCTTCCTTCTTGTGTTATTTTCCTTCCTTCTGTCTTTGCTCCCTTCCTTCCTTCTTGTCTTCTCTTCTCTCCCTTCCAACTGTCCTTGCTCCCTTCCTTCCTTCCATCTATCCTTGCTCCCTTCCTTCCTTCCATCTTTTCCTCCCTTCTTGTCTTCTCTTGTCTTCCTTCCATCTGTATTCTCTTTCTTCTCCTTCTTCTTTTCCTTCATTCCTTCCTTCCTTCAGGAAGTAACTTGTTGTGATACATATTTTAATTATTATACTTTCTGACAGAATATATTATTATGACCAACTTCATTATTTCCTGGACTTTGTATCTACATAAATAAATATATAAATACAGTTAAATCAGTTGTGTGTGAACCAATAAACATGATGATGATATAAAAGTCCTGTTTAATCTAATAAACTAATGTATTAATAATGTTAGCAGCTCTTGTTGGAGCCTCCAGTCTTCAGCTTAGAGAGGCTGCACACAGATAATAATATCAGAGTGTTTCTGGTTTCATGTAAAACTCTTAATAACTGCACTAGTTAGTTGTTGGTTCGTATGTTTCGGCCTTTAGCATGAAGCTAGCTGCGGCTAACAGTCTGTAGGAGGGTTTAGCTGTTAGCATTAGCTTAGCATTGAGTCCCGGTCACATGAACAGAGCATCAACATGTTTCCAACAACATAAAGACAACAAACCTGCTTTTCGCTGCTTAGTTTCAGCTTTTAAAAGCTCGTCCAGCAGCCTGCGGTGTCTGCGGTGGATCTCCTCTTCATACTCGGTTATTGTTTTCTCTAAATGTCCAAATATCTCCTCCACAGCCGCAGTTAGCCGCTGCTGGACGAAAAGCTTCACACTCTGAAGGCTGCACATGTTCCACACAGCTCACACTAAACTAATACTGACGCTTTTCTGCTCTTATTAGAAGGTGTGTTCACCAAACTCTGCTCTCACTGCAACACAAACACTAACATGGACTTCTTCTTCTTCTTCTGCTGCTTTTGGTTTGGCAGCTTAGCGCAGCAGCAGTGAGGTGCTGCCCCCTACAGGCAGAGTTCATCATTTATTTACTCTTTATATCCTCTGGTACAGAACAGGGTTATTATAGTCCACTAAAACTAAAACTAGCAGTGAAAAATAATGTTAACTGAAATAAAAATTAAAACTAAATAAAAACTAGAATGAATAAAGCAAAACTAACTAAAGCTAAAGTGAACAGCAGATAAAATCAGCTCAGTTGTAGTTTTCTTTTCATTGTCTCCATGGTGACTGTATAGTGTTCATCATCTCCATGGTGACTGTATATAGTGTTCATTGTCTCCATGGTGACTGTATATAGTGTTCATTGTCTCCATGGTGACTGTATAGTGTTCATCGTCTCCATGGTGACTGTGTAGTGTTCATCGTCTCCATGGTGACTGTATAGTGTTCATCGTCTCCATGGTGACTGTATAGTGTTCATTGTCTCCATGGTGACTGTATATAGTGTTCATTGTCTCCATGGTGACTGTATATAGTGTTCATTGTCTCCATGGTGACTGTATAGTGTTCATCGTCTCCATGGTGACTGTGTAGTGTTCATCGTCTCCATGGTGACTGTATAGTGTTCATCGTCTCCATGGTGACTGTGTAGTGTTCATCGTCTCCATGGTGACTGTATAGTGTTCATTGTCTCCATGGTGACTGTATAGTGTTCATCGTCTCCATGGTAACTGTATAGTGTTCAGTGTGACTGGTTGAGATAACTGTTAGTACCAAACACAGTGTCAGCATTATTTCATCCTTTACAGCTTCTACTAATCAAGACTTTCCTCCTAAAACCTGAAACAAGAAAACTAAGACTAAACTAAAACTACTTCATCACTTGTTAAACTCACTAAAACTAAACTGGAATAAAAAAGCAAACTGAAAAACTAAATAAAAAATCCAAACTATAATAACCCTGGCACAGAAAAGTGAAATGCAGAAACTCCAACAGTGTTTTTGTTCTCTCCAGATCTCCTTTAGTTAGCAGGTTGACATGTTAAATGTTTCTCAAAGTTCAACAGATCTCTGTACAGTTTCTCTCTTTACTCAGAATAGATGTTTTAACATGTTCGACTGTCTCCGGACACTTTTCAAAATTAAAGTTGATGACAGGAAAGTTACCGGCAGATGTGGACCAGAGGAAACAGTAAAGCATGAAGCATGAAGATTGTATATATGTTTATATATGATTCAAAAGCTCAGAAAGGAAAAGGACACATTCTGATATAACATATATATTATTTATCTCAGAATAAGTAAATTAGTTGAGAAGATGTTTTTCATGATTAGTTGTCTGTATTTCCTGTTAGATACCAGCTGGTGGCGATAATGCACCAAAGTGTTGTTTGCACTGAGCGCTCCTCTCTCTCACACACACTGGCGGATTCCCTCCTGATGTTCTTCTCCAAAGCGGACTGTGACCGACTCGGGTCCAGGTTCTCTGATGTTGTGCTGGAACGACTCTTCTCAGCCAATGAGATGTTTAGTGGACTGAAGGTTGTATCCTGCTGCTGAGCTTCACTTAACTGACTTGGCGTTTCTTGGAGGAGATGATGGTCAATGCGAAGTCCTGACCTCAATGAAGCTAAAACTGTTTCACTGTGTTCGTATAAACATCGCCACACGAATGGTGCTGATAAAAGTCTGGCCTTGGTTGAACCTAAATGCCGTCTTATTTAAATCTAACAAGCAAATGTCAGTACGTAGTCATGGAAACCTGTCATAGTCTAGTCATAGCAGCATTTTCAATCATTTTAGTGTTAACATGAAATCACAGGTTCTGATGGTGTTTCCTACAGATGTGGAGAAGAGTTTCCTCTGGAGCAGGACCAGCAGGACCCAGATCCTCCTCGCATTAAAGAGGAACAGGAGGAAGTCTGGACCAGTCAGGAGGGAGAGCAGCTTCAAGGACTGGAGGAGGCTGATATCACCAAGTTCATATTGACTCCTGTTCCTGTGAAGAGTGAAGATGATGAAGAGAAACCTCAGTCCTCACATCTTCATCAAAGACTAACTGAACAGATGGAAACAGAAGCTGATGGAGAGGACTGTGGAGGATCAGAACCAGACAGGAACTCACATCCAGATACACATTTACAACCTGATCCTGATGACAAGACTTCAGACTC